>NC_060175.1:102604265-102669478 GCF_021184085.1 Oncorhynchus gorbuscha | reverse complement strand
GCGTTGGATTAGTAACCAGAAGGTTGCAAGTTCAAACCCCCGAGCTGACAAGGTCTGTCGTTCTGCCCCTGAACAGGCAGTTAACCCACTGTTCCCAGGCCGTCATTGAAAATAAGAATTTGTTCTTAACTGACTTGCTAAAAATCCTCCTCCATACCACTACATACTTCCTCCTCCTCTCTTTTGTCTGTCAGAGTTTAAACAGTATTCCTTATCTTTCTCTTCTTTCTTTCTGTTTTGCTTCTGAGAAAAATTCAATTGATGTATTGGTCCAATATTTGCTGCATGGGGAAGGCCAGGCGGGAGGTGACGGGGTCAGGGAGTGGAGGAAGTTCAAAATGACCCAGCAGCAACCCCTCTCCCATCTCAAATCACCCTCTCTCCTATCTCCCAACACATCCCATCCACTCTCCCCACACCTCCCATCCTATCTCCTCTCTCCCCACACCTCCCATCCACTCTCCTATCTCCCTACACCTCCCATCCACTCTCATCTCTCCCCACACCTCCCATCCACTCTCCTCTCTCCCCACACCTCCCATCCACTCTCCTCTCTCCCCACACCTCCCATCCTATCTTCTCTCTCCCCACACCTCCCATCGACTCTCCTATCTCCCCATACCTTCCATCCTCTCTCCCCACATCTCCCACCTATCTCCCCATACATCCCTCCACAGCTCCTTCTCCTCCCCCACCACAAATACCATATCATTGCATTTCTCCCTCCATACCTCCTCTCCCTCCATACCTCCTCCACCTCTCCCTCCATATCTCCTCATCCTCTTCCTCCATACCTCCTCCTCCTCTCCCTCCATACCTCCACCTCTCCCTCCATATCTCCTCCTCCTCTTCCTCCATACCTTCTCCTCCTCTCCCTCCATACCCCCACCTCTCCCTCCATACCTACTCCTCTCCCTCCATACCTCCTCCTCCTCCTCCCCCTACATACCTCCTCTTCCTCTTCCTCTCCCTCCATACCTCCTCCTCCTCCTCTCCCTCCATACCTCCTCCTCCTCCACCTCCATAACTCCTCCTCCTCTCCCTCCATACCTCCTCCTCCTCCCCCTCCATACCTCCTCTTCCTCTCCCTCCATACCTCCTCCTCCTCCTCTCCTTCCATACCTCCTCCTCCTCCTCTCCCTCCATACTTCCTCCTCCTCCCCCTCCATACCTCCTCCACCTCTCCCTCCATACCTCCTCCTCCTCCTCTCCCTCATACCTCCACCTCTCCCTCCATACCACTACATAACTCTTCCTCCCCCTCCATATCTCCTCCTCCTCCCCTCCATATCTCCTCCTCCTCCCCCTCCAAACCTCCTCCACCTCTCCCTCCATACCTCCTCCTGCTCCTCCTCTCCCTCCATACCTCCTCCTCCTCTCCCTCCATACCTCCACATCTCCCTCCATACCACTACATACCTCCTCCTCCCCCTCCATATCTCCTCCTCCTACTCCCCCTCCATACCTCCTCCTCCACCTCTCCACCTCTCCCTCTATATCTCCACCTCTCCATCCCTACCTCCTCCTGCTCCTCCTCTCCCTCCATACCTCCTCCTCCTCTCCCCTCCATACCTCCACCTCTCCCTCCATACCTCCACCTCTCCCTCCATACCTCCACCTCTCCCTCCATACCTCCACCTCTCCCTCCATACCACTACATACCTCCTCCTCCTCTCCCTCCATACCTCCACCTCTCCCTCCATACCACTACATACCTCCTCCTCCCCCTCCATATCTCCTCCTCCTCCTCTCCCTCCATACCTCCTCCTCCTCTCCCTCCATATCTCCATCTCTCCCTCCATACCTCCTCCTCCTCTCCCTCCATTCCTCCTCCACCTCTCCCTCCACCTCTCCCTCCATACCTCATCACGGCAGGGTAGCCTAGTGGTTAGAGCATTGGACTAGTAACCGGAAGGTTGCAAGTTCAAACCCCCAAGCTGACAAGGTCTGTCGTTCTGCCCCTGAACAGGCAGTTAACCCACTGTTCCTAGGCCGTCATTGAAAATAAGAATTTGTTCTTAACTGACTTGCTAAAAATCCTCCTCCATACCACTACATACTTCCTCCTCCTCTCTTTTGTCTGTCAGAGTTTAAACAGTATTCCTTATCTTTCTCTTCTTTCGTTCTGTTTTGCTTCTGAGAAAATTTCAATTGATGTATTGGTCCAATATTTGCTGCATGGGGACGGCCAAGCAGGAGGTGACGGGGTCAGGGAGTGGAGGAAGTTCAAAATGACCCAGCAGCAACAGAGGCAATCAGGATGATAAGAAAACCCTGTGAAAGAAAGACGAGAGAGAGAGAGAGAGAGAGAGAGAGAGAGAGAGAGAGAGAGAGAGAGAGAGAGAGAGAGAGAGAGAGAGAAGAAAAGGAAAGGGTTGACAGAGGAAACAGAAAGAGGAAATTGAGAAAGGATGGAAAGGTAAGAAAGTGTCTACTGGCTGCTAGAACTGGTCAGAGGGTGCAGGGTGTGGTGTCCTGGGCTCTGAGGGGTATAGAAGGTGCAGGGTGTGGTGTCCTGGGCTCTGAGGGGTATAGAGGGTGCAGGGTGTGGTGTCCTGGGCTCTGAGGGGTATAGAGGGTGCAGGGTGTGGTGTCCTGGGCTCTGAGGGGTATAGAGGGTGCAGGGTGTGGTGTCCTGGGCTCTGAGGGGTAACGAGGGTGCAGGGTGTGGTGTCCTGGGCTCTGAGGGGTATAGAGGGTGCAGGGTGTGGTGTCCTGGGCTCTGAGGGGTATAGAGGGTGCAGGGTGTGGTGTCCTGGGCTCTGAGGGGTATAGAAGGTGCAGGGTGTGGTGTCCTGGGCTCTGAGGGGTATAGAGGGTGCAGGGTGTTGTGTCCTGGACTCTGAGGGGTAACGAGGGTGCAGGGTGTGGTGTCCTGGGCTCTGAGGGGTATAGAGGGTGCAGGGTGTGGTGTCCTGGGCTCTGAGGGGTATAGAGGGTGCAGGGTGTGGTGTCCTGGGCTCTGAGGGGTATAGAAGGTGCAGGGTGTGGTGTCCTGGGCTCTGAGGGGTAACGAGGGTGCAGGGTGTGGTGTCCTGGGCTCTGAGGGGTATAGAGGGTGCAGGGTGTGGTGTCCTGGGCTCTGAGGGGTAACGAGGGTGCAGGGTGTGGTGTCCTGGGCTCTGAGGGGTAACGAGGGTGCAGGGTGTGGTGTCCTGGGCTCTGAGGGGTATAGAGGGTGCAGGGTGTGGTGTCCTGGGCTCTGAGGGGTATAGAGGGTACAGGGTGTGGTGTCCTGGGCTCTGAGGGGTAACGAGGGTGCAGGGTGTGGTGTCCTGGGCTCTGAGGGGTATCGAGGGTGCAGGGTGTGGTGTCCTGGGCTCTGAGGGGTATAGAGGGTGCAGGGTGTGGTGTCCTGGGCTCTGAGGGGTATAGAGGGTGCAGGGTGTGGTGTCCTGGGCTCTGAGGGGTATAGAGGGTACAGGGTGGGAGAGATTTGTACCTTGTCAGCTCGGGGGATTGAACTTGCAACCCTCCGGTTACTAGTCCAACGCTCTAACCTCTAGGCTACCCTGCCGCCTCTACACTCTAACCACTAGGCTACCCTGCCGCCTCTACACTCTAACCACTAGGCTATCCTGCCACCTCTACACTCTAACCACTAGGCTACCCTGCCGCCTCTACACTCTAACCACTAGGCTACCCTGCCGCCTCTACACTCTAACCACTAGGCTACCCTGCCACCCCGATATCCCGGTCATACCAAGACGTAACCCAGCCAACTAGAGAAAACAGAAAAGGGAGATTGGGAAAGGCTAGCTAGTGACCCTTGACCTTTAGACTGTTGAAGCTGATCAGCCATGCATGACCAGGGAGCTAAGCCAACCAGCCTCAACCAATGAGAAACTCACTACAGGTCAGTTATCATCAAAGGAGGTATTCACTACAAAGCGGAGCGTCAATAGGGAGGAAATGTGAAGAGAACACAAGACTACAATCCTAACCCTAATCAACAGAAGAATAGTTAACAGCCTTTTCAATGAGAGGTTTTATTTACTTAACTCTTAAATCAGGCAGACTTAGAAGTTATCATCAAAGGAGGTATTCACCACAGAGTGGAGCGTCAATAGGGAGGTGACCTGATCTACAACTAACATTCTAGACTTAACAATAGAACTAAGAACCCACCAGACCTGATCAACAACTAACATTCTAGACTTAACAATAGAACTAAGAACCCACCAGACCTGATCAACAACTAACATTCTAGACTTAACAATAGAACTAAAAACCCACCAGACCTGATCTACAACTAACATTCTAGACTTAATAATAGAACTAAGAACCCACCAGACCTGATCTACAACT
Organism: Oncorhynchus gorbuscha; assembly: GCF_021184085.1. Taxonomy (NCBI): domain Eukaryota; kingdom Metazoa; phylum Chordata; class Actinopteri; order Salmoniformes; family Salmonidae; genus Oncorhynchus; species Oncorhynchus gorbuscha. The sequence continues at coordinate 102,665,170 of NC_060175.1, read as the reverse complement.
AACATTCTAGACTTAATAATAGAACTAAGAACCCACCAGACCTGATCAACAACTAACATTCTAGACTTAACAATAGAACTAAGAACCCACCAGACCTGATCTACAACTAACATTCTAGACTTAACAATAGAACTAAGAACCCACCAGACCTGATCAACAACTAACATTCTAGACTTAATAATAGAACTAAGAACCCACCAGACCTGATCAACAACTAACATTCTAGACTTAATAATAGAACTAAGAACCCACCAGACCTGATCTACAACTAAAACTCTAGACTTAACAATAGAACTAAGAACCCACCAGACCTGATCTACAACTAACATTCTAGACTTAACAATAGAACTAAGAACCCACCAGACCTGATCAACAACTAACATTCTAGACTTAATAATAGAACTAAGAACCCACCAGACCTGATCAACAACTAACATTCTAGACTTAACAATAGAACTAAGAACCCACCAGACCTGATCTACAACTAACATTCTAGACTTAACAATAGAACTAAGAACCCACCAGACCTGATCAACAACTAACATTCTAGACTTAACAATAGAACTAAGAACCCACCAGACCTGATCAACAACTAACATTCTAGACTTAACAATAGAACTAAGAACCCACCAGACCTGATCTACAACTAACATTCTAGACTTAACAATAGAACTAAGAACCCACCAGACCTGATCAACAACTAACATTCTAGACTTAACAATAGAACTAAGAACCCACCAGACCTGATCAACAACTAACATTCTAGACTTAATAATAGAACTAAGAACCCACCAGACCTGATCAACAACTAACATTCTAGACTTAATAATAGAACTAAGAACCCACCAGACCTGATCTACAACTAACATTCTAGACTTAATAATAGAACTAAGAACCCACCAGACCTGATCAACAACTAACATTCTAGACTTAATAATAGAACTAAGAACCCCTCAGACCTGATCAACAACTAACATTCTAGACTTAATAATAGAACTAAGAACCCACCAGACCTGATCAACAACTAACATTCTAGACTTAATAATAGAACTAAGAACCCCTCAGACCTGATCAACAACTAACATTCTAGACTTAATAATAGAACTAAGAACCCACCAGACCTGATCAACAACTAACATTCTAGACTTAATAATAGAACTAAGAACCCACCAGACCTGATCTATAAGTTAACATTCTAGACTTAACAATAGAACTAAGAACCCACCAGACCTGATCAACAACTAACATTCTAGACTTAATAATAGAACTAAGAACCCACCAGACCTGATCTACAACTAACATTCTAGACTTAATAATAGAACTAAGAACCCACCAGACAGGATCAACAACTAACATTCTAGACTTAATAATAGAACTAAGAACCCCTCAGACCTGATCAACAACTAACATTCTAGACTTAATAATAGAACTAAGAACCCACCAGACCTGATCAACAACTAACATTCTAGACTTAACAATAGAACTAAGAACCCCTCAGACCTGATCAACAACTAACATTCTAGACTTAATAATAGAACTAAGAACCCACCAGACCTGATCAACAACTAACATTCTAGACTTAATAATAGAACTAAGAACCCACCAGACCTGATCAACAACTAACATTCTAGACTTAACAATAGAACTAAGAACCCACCAGACCTGATCAACAACTAACATTCTAGACTTAATAATAGAACTAAGAACTCCTCAGACCTGATCAACAACTAACATTCTAGACTTAATAATAGAACTAAGAACCCACCAGACCTGATCAACAACTAACATTCTAGACTTAATAATAGAACTAAGAACCCCTCAGACCTGATCAACAACTAACATTCTAGACTTAATAATAGAACTAAGAACCCACCAGACCTGATCAACAACTAACATTCTAGACTTAATAATAGAACTAAGAACCCACCAGACCTGATCAACAACTAACATTCTAGACTTAATAATAGAACTAAGAACCCACCAGACCTGATCTACAACTAAAACTCTAGACTTAACAATAGAACTAAGAACCCACCAGACCTGATCTACAACTAACATTCTAGACTTAACAATAGAACTAAGAACCCACCAGACCTGATCAACAACTAACATTCTAGACTTAATAATAGAACTAAGAACCCACCAGACCTGATCAACAACTAACATTCTAGACTTAACAATAGAACTAAGAACCCACCAGACCTGATCTACAACTAACATTCTAGACTTAACAATAGAACTAAGAACCCACCAGACCTGATCAACAACTAACATTCTAGACTTAACAATAGAACTAAGAACCCACCAGACCTGATCAACAACTAACATTCTAGACTTAACAATAGAACTAAGAACCCACCAGACCTGATCTACAACTAACATTCTAGACTTAACAATAGAACTAAGAACCCACCAGACCTGATCAACAACTAACATTCTAGACTTAACAATAGAACTAAGAACCCACCAGACCTGATCAACAACTAACATTCTAGACTTAATAATAGAACTAAGAACCCACCAGACCTGATCAACAACTAACATTCTAGACTTAATAATAGAACTAAGAACCCCTCAGACCTGATCAACAACTAACATTCTAGACTTAATAATAGAACTAAGAACCCACCAGACCTGATCAACAACTAACATTCTAGACTTAATAATAGAACTAAGAACCCCTCAGACCTGATCAACAACTAACATTCTAGACTTAATAATAGAACTAAGAACCCACCAGACCTGATCAACAACTAACATTCTAGACTTAATAATAGAACTAAGAACCCACCAGACCTGATCTATAAGTTAACATTCTAGACTTAACAATAGAACTAAGAACCCACCAGACCTGATCAACAACTAACATTCTAGACTTAATAATAGAACTAAGAACCCACCAGACCTGATCTACAACTAACATTCTAGACTTAATAATAGAACTAAGAACCCACCAGACAGGATCAACAACTAACATTCTAGACTTAATAATAGAACTAAGAACCCCTCAGACCTGATCAACAACTAACATTCTAGACTTAATAATAGAACTAAGAACCCACCAGACCTGATCAACAACTAACATTCTAGACTTAACAATAGAACTAAGAACCCCTCAGACCTGATCAACAACTAACATTCTAGACTTAATAATAGAACTAAGAACCCACCAGACCTGATCAACAACTAACATTCTAGACTTAATAATAGAACTAAGAACCCACCAGACCTGATCAACAACTAACATTCTAGACTTAACAATAGAACTAAGAACCCACCAGACCTGATCAACAACTAACATTCTAGACTTAATAATAGAACTAAGAACCCACCAGACCTGATCAACAACTAACATTCTAGACTTAATAATAGAACTAAGAACCCACCAGACCTGATCAACAACTAACATTGTCATGTTTTGTCATTTATTATCTTGTCTTGTCCCTGTGCTTCCCATTCTATTCGTTTCCCTCTGCTGGTCTTATTAGGTTCTTTCCCTCTTTCTATCCCTCTCTCTCCCCCTCCCTCTCTCACTCTCTCGCTCTCTCTTCTCTCTATCGTTCCGTTCCTGCTCCCAGCTGTTCCTATTCCCCTAATCAATCATTTAGACACCTGTTCCCGATCCTTTCCCCTGATTAGAGTCCCTATTTCTTCCTTTGTGTTCCGTTCCTGTCCTGTCGGTTCCTTGTCTAGAATTCACCGTGCTGTGTTTGTGTATCGCCCTGTCGTGTCGTGTTTTCCTCAGATGCTGCGTGGTGAGCAGGTGTCTGAGTCTGTCTGGTTCAAGTGCCTTCCCGAGGCAACCTGCTGTTCACCTGCTGTTCAAGATCGAGTCTCCAGTTTGTCCTCGTCATTTCGAGTGAAAGTTGTGTTTTTTGTTTGTATTTACTTTACTGGATTAAAGACTCTGTTTTCGCCAAGTCGCTTTTGGGTCCTCTTTCACCTGCATGACAAACATTCTAGACTTAATAATAAAACTAAGAACCCACCAGACCTGATCAACAACTAACATTCTAGACTTAACAATAGAACTAAGAACCCACCAGACCTGATCAACAACTAACATTCTAGACTTAACAATAGAACTAAGAACCCACCAGACCTGATCAACAACTAACATTCTAGACTTAACAATAGAACTAAGAACCCACCAGACCTGATCTACAACTAACATTCTAGACTTAACAATAGAACTAAGAACCCACCAGACCTGATCTACAACTAACATTCTAGACTTAACAATAGAACTAAGAACCCACCAGACCTGATCAACAACTAACATTCTAGACTTAACAATAGAACTAAGAACCCACCAGACCTGATCTACAAGTTAACACTCTAGACTTAACAATAGAACTAAGAACCCACCAGACCTGATCTACAAGTTAACACTCTAGACTTAACAATAGAACTAAGAACCCACCAGACCTGATCTACAACTAACATTCTAGACTTAACAATAGAACTAAGAACCCACCAGACCTGATCTACAACTAACATTCTAGACTTAACAATAGAACTAAGAACCCACCAGACCTGATCTACAACTAACATTCTAGACTTAACACTAGAACTAACCCAATTTAACCCTTTACACATTGAAAATGTCAGATTTGGGCACTGATAAACGGCTAAATTGGAACATAGTACTGAACAGTAACGTGCTGTACATGGCGTCAAAGCTCTGTGGCTCTGTGCTTCACAGCCTCTGTATGGGTTTAGACTGACAGACGTTCTGAACCTCCCCCCCGCCTCCCATCCCTTCAGATAATTGAACTACTTTTGTTAAAATGATTGTTGTCTGACTGAGGGGGAAATGCTGTAAATTAAAAGGACTCTATGTATTTTGAAAGATCAGATGTTGAGGTTTTATAATAAATATCGCTTAGTGGTTAGAGTGTAGAGGAGGCAGGGTAGCCTAGTGGTTAGAGTGTAGAGGAGGCAGGGTAGCCTAGTGGTTAGAGTGTAGAGGAGGCAGGGTAGCCTAGTGGTTAGAGTGTAGAGGAGGTAGGGTAGCCTAGTGGTTAGAGTGTAGAGGCAGCAGGGTAGCCTAGTGGTTAGAGTGTAGAGGCGGCAGGGTAGCCTAGTGGTTAGAGTGTAGAGGAGGTAGGTAGCCTAGTGGTTAGAGTGTAGAGGAGGTAGGTAGCCTAGTGGTTAGAGTGTAGAGGCGGCAGGGTAGCCTAGTGGTTAGAGTGTAGAGGCGGCAGGGTAGCCTAGTGGTTAGAGTGTAGAGGCAGCAGGGTAGCCTAGTGGTTAGAGTGTAGAGGCGGCAGGGTAGCCTAGTGGTTAGAGTGTAGAGGCGGCAGGGTAGCCTAGTGGTTAGAGTGTAGAGGCAGCAGGGTAGCCTAGTGGTTAGAGTGTAGAGGCGGCAGGGTAGCCTAGTGGTTAGAGTGTAGAGCTAGCAGGGTAGCCTAGTGGTTAGAGTGTAGAGGAGGCAGGGTAGCCTAGTGGTTAGAGTGTAGAGCTAGCAGGGTAGTCTAGTGGTTAGAGTGTAGAGGTGGCAGGGTAGCCTAGTGGTTAGAGTGTAGAGCTAGCAGGGTAGCCTAGTGGTTAGAGTGTAGAGCTAGCAGGGTAGCCTAGTGGTTAGAGTGTAGAGGAGGCAGGGTAGCCTAGTGGTTAGAGTGTAGAGGAGGCAGGGTAGCCTAGTGGTTAGAGTGTAGAGGCGGCAGGGTAGCCTAGTGGTTAGAGTGTAGAGGAGGTAGGGTAGCCTAGTGGTTAGAGTGTATAGGCGGCAGGGTAGCCTAGTGGTTAGAGTGTAGAGCTAGCAGGGTAGCCTAGTGGTTAGAGTGTAGAGCTAGCAGGGTAGCCTAGTGGTTAGAGTGTAGAGGAGGCAGGGTAGCCTAGTGGTTAGAGTGTAGAGGCGGCAGGGTAGCCTAGTGGTTAGAGTGTAGAGCTAGCAGGGTAGCCTAGTGGTTAGAGTGTAGAGGAGGCAGGGTAGCCTAGTGGTTAGAGTGTAGAGGAGGCAGGGTAGCCTAGTGGTTAGAGTGTAGAGGTGGAAGGGCAGCCTAGTGGTTAGAGTGTAGAGGAGGCAGGGTAGCCTAGTGGTTAGAGTGTAGAGGCGGCAGGGCAGCCTAGTGGTTAGAGGGTAGGACTAGTAACCGGAAAGTACAAATCTGTCATTCTGCCCCTGAACAAGGCAGTTAACCCACTGTTCTTAGACCAGTTAACCCACTGTTCCTAGGCCGTCATTGAAAATAAGAATTTGTTCTTAACTGACTTGCCTAGTTAAATAAAGGTTTAAAAAAAAAAAAACATTTTCATTTGTTTGTCTGATGTTGCACCTACCCGACATTTTCCAGGAATATTCTCATCATGTTACTGAATGTGGCAAAAAGGCAAGTAAAAGTCAACTGCATATAAAGTCATGAGTGTTTGGATTCAGTCTAGTGTAGTAGCATGTCAGGGGGTTAGGATGGCCAATGTAGTAGCATGTCAGGGGGTTAGGAGGGCTAATGTAGTAGCATGTCAGGGGGTTAGGATGGCCAATGTAGTAGCATGTCAGGGGTTAGGAGGGCTAATGTAGTAGCATGTCAGGTGGTTAGGAGGGCCAATGTAGTAGCATGTCAGGGGTTAGGAGGGCCAATGTAGTAGCATGTCAGGGGGTTAGGAGGGTCAATGTAGTAGCATGTCAGGGGGTTAGGAGGGTCAATGTAGTAGCATGTCAGGTGGTTAGGAGGGCCAATGTAGTAGCATGTCAGGTGGTTAGGAGGGTCAATGTAGTAGCATGTCAGGTGGTTAGGAGGGCCAATGTAGTAGCATGTCAGGTGGTTAGGAGGGCTAATGTAGTGACTCCACTGGATGTCATAAGGTGAATGCACCAATTTGTAAGTCGCATGTCTGGATAAGAGCGTCTGCTAAATGACTTAAATGTAATGTAAATGTAGTAGCATGTCAGGTGGTTAGGAGGGCCAATGTAGTAGCATATCAGGTGGTTAGGAGGGCTAATGTAGTAGCATGTCAGGTGGTTAGGAGGGCCAATGTAGTAGCATGTCAGGTGGTTAGGAGGGCTAATGTAGTAGCATGTCAGGTGGTTAGGAGGGCCAATGTAGTAGCATGTCAGGTGGTTAGGAGGGCCAATGTAGTAGCATGTCAGGGGTTAGGAGGGTCAATGTAGTAGCATGTCAGGGGTTAGGAGGGTCAATGTAGTAGCATGTCAGGGGTTAGGAGGGCTAATGTAGTAGCATGTCAGGTGGTTAGGAGGGCCAATGTAGTAGCATGTCAGGGGGTTAGGAGGGCTAATGTAGTAGCATGTCAGGTGGTTAGGAGGGCCAATGTAGTAGCATGTCAGGTGGTTAGGAGGGCCAATGTAGTAGCATGTCAGGTGGTTAGGAGGGCTAATGTAGTAGCATGTCAGGGGGTTAGGAGGGCCAATGTAGTAGCATGTCAGGTGGTTAGGAGGGCCAATGTAGTAGCATGTCAGGTGGTTAGGAGGGTCAATGTAGTAGCATGTCAGGGGGTTAGGAGGGTCAATGTAGTAGCATGTCAGGTGGTTAGGAGGGCTAATGTAGTAGCATGTCAGGTGGTTAGGAGGGCTAATGTAGTAGCATGTCAGGTGGTTAGGAGGGCTAATGTAGTAGCATGTCAGGTGGTTAGGAGGGCCAATGTAGTAGCATGTCAGGTGGTTAGGAGGGCTAATGTAGTAGCCTGTCAGGTGGTTAGGAGGGCCAATGTAGTAGCATGTCAGGTGGTTAGGAGGGTCAATGTAGTAGCCTGTCAGGGGGTTAGGAGGGCCAATGTAGTAGCCTGTCATGCTTTACACTGTAGGCAGTACAAGTAAGGGCCACAGTGACAGACCGGACTGATAACGTCAGGACTACAGACCGGACTGATAACGTCAGGACTACAGACCGGACTGATAACGTCAGGACTACAGACCGGACTGATAACGTCAGGACTACAGACCGGACTGATAACGTCAGGAGTACAGACCGGACTGATAACGTCAGGACTACAGACCGGACTGATAACGTCAGGACTACAGACCGGACTGATAACGTCAGGACTACAGACCGGACTGATAACGTCAGGACTACAGGTGGACTGATAACGTCAGGACTACAGACCGGACTGATAACGTCAGGACTACAGACCGGACTGATAACGGCAGGACTACAGACCGGACTGATACACACACACGCACACAACACACACACACACAACACACACACACACACACACACTCAAAATGCATTTGACATTTAAATCAAAGACAGAATATGAATGGTCTCCTTTCCCAGCTCGAAGACTTATTTCCCTGCCTCTGTCTCTCCCCTCCCCCCTCTTTCTGGGCATCGTTAGGAGCGGCTGGGGAACTTGAGTAACTCATTAGAAGAGCTGTATAATGGGAGTCCCGAGGGGGAGGGGAGGCGGGGGGTAAGGATGGGCTTAACATCCTGGCTGCCCCCCCACCCCACCCTAAAGCTAAGGGAGGACCATGTTTTTAGATCCAGTAAAAATATGGCAGCTGTGAAAGTGACATGGATAACAAGACTTTACTGCTTTACTGCCAAAAAAAACAGCTTTACTGCCAACGGCTCCTGACTGGCTAACTAACGATGTGGAAAGGCTATCTATGATGCACCACAGCCTGAACTAGACCGTAGAAACCCTACATCCCACCCACTCCACAGCCTGAACTAGACCGTAGCAACCCTACATCCCACCCACTCCAGACTGTAGAAACCCTACATCCCACCCACTCCACCGCCTGAACTAGACCGTAGAAACCCTACATCCCACCCACTCCACCGCCTGAACTAGACCGTAGAAACCCTACATCCCACCCACTCCAGACCGTAGAAACCCTACATCCCAACCACTCCAGACTGTAGAAACCCTACATCTCACCCACTCCAGACTGTAAAAACCCTACATCTCACCCACTCCAGACTGTAGAAACCCTACATCTCACCCACTCCAAACTGTAGAAATCCTACATACCACCCACTCCAGACTATAGAAACCCTACATCTCACCCACTCCAGACTGTAGAAACCCTACATCCCACCCACTCCAGACCGTAGAAACCCTACATCTCACCCACTCCAGACCGTAGAAACCCTACATCCCAACCCACTCCACAGCCTGAACTAGACCGTAGAAACCCTACATCCCAACCACTCCACAGCTTGAACTAGACCGTAGAAACCCTACATCCCAACCACTCCACAGCCTGAACTAGACATCCCACCCACTCCAGACCGTAGAAACCCTACATCCCACCCACTCCAGACCGTAGAAACCCTACATCCCAACCACTCCACAGCCTGAACTAGACCGTAGAAACCCTACATCCCAACCACTCCAGACCGTAGAAACCCTACATCCCATCCACTCCACAGCCGAGCATCACATCGCCAGCAAATCTCTTCAAGAAAGATCCATTCTTCCTACAAGGGAAGAGTCAGATAGTAATTTAATAGTACTATTCTGACCATAAAGATCCGATCAAATGACTATTATGTACAGTGGTAAGAACAAGTATGTGAACCGATTGGAATTATCTGGATTTCTGTATGAATTTGACATACAATTTGATCTGATCTTCATCTAAGTCACAACAATAAGACAACCACAGTCTGCTTAAACTAATAACACACAAATTAATTGTATTTTTCTTGTCTATGTTGAATATATCATTTAAACATTCACCAGTGTAGGTTGGAAAAAAGTATGTGAACCCCCCTAGGCTAATGACTTCTCCAAAAGCGAATTGGAGTCTGGAGTCAGCTAACCTGGAGTCCAATCAATGAGGCGTCATTGGAGATATTGGTTAGAGCTGCCTTGCCCTGTAAAAACAAAATGTGAGTTTGCTATTCACAAGAAGCATTGCCTGATGTGAACCATTCCACGAACAAAAAGAGATCTCAGAAGACCTCAGATTAAGGATTGTTGTCTTGCATAAAGCTGAAAAAGGTTATAAAAGTATCTCTAAAAGCCTTGATGTTCATCAGTCCAGGGTAAGAAAAATTGTCTATAAATGGAGAAAGATCAGCACTGTTGCTCCTCTCCCTAGGAGTGGTCGTCCTGTGAAGATGACTGCCAAAACACAGTGCAGAATGCTCAATGAGGTTAAGAAGAATCTTAGTGTGTCAGCAAAAAAAAATCTCTGGAACATGCTAACATCTCTGCTGACGAGTCTACGATACGTAAAACACTAAACAAGAATGGTGTTAATGTGGAGGACACCATGGAAGAAGCCACTGCTGTCCAAAAAAAACATTGCTGCACGTCTGAAATTTGTAGAAGTGCATCTGGATGTTCCACAGCGCTACTGGAAACATATTCTGCGGACAGATGAAACTACAGGTGTTTGGAAGGAACACACAACACTATGTGTGGAGACAAAAAGGCCACAGCACACCAACATCAGAACCTCATCCCAACTGTAAAGTCTGGTTTATTTTTATTTTTTATTTTTTTTATTTCACCTTTATTTAACCAGTTAGGCTAGTTGAGAACAGGTTCTCATTTGCAACTGTGACCTGGCCAAGATAAAGCATAGCAGTGTGAACAGACAACACAGAGTTACACATGGAGTAAACAATTAACAAGTCAATAACACAGAGAAAAAAGGGGAGTCTATGCAACAGGACAAGAACCCAGAAGACAGAAGTAAATCAACAAAGGAATGACTTGAACAAAAGAAAATACACCTCCTGGAGTGGCCCAGTCAGAGTCCTGACCTTCTGCAGTGACCCAGTCAGAGTCCTGACCTTCTGGAGTGGCCCAGTCAGAGTCCTGACCTTCTGGAGTGGCCCAGTCAGAGTCCTGACCTTCTGGAGTGGCCCAGTCAGAGTCCTGACCTTCTGGAGTGGCCCAGTCAGAGTCCTGACCTTCTGGAGTGGCCCAGTCAGAGTCCTGACCTTCTGGAGTGGCCCAGTCAGAGTCCTGACCTTCTGGAGTGACCCAGTCAGAGTCCTGACCTTCTGGAGTGGCCCAGTCAGAGTCCTGACCTTCTGGAGTGGCCCAGTCAGAGTCCTGACCTTCTGGAAGTCAGAGTCCTGACCTTCTGGAGTGGCCCAGTCAGAGTCCTGACCTTCTGGAGTGGCCCAGTCAGAGTCCTGACCTTCTGGAGTGGCCCAGTCAGAGTCCTGACCTTCTGGAGTGGCCCAGTCAGAGTCCTGACCTTCTGGAGTGGCCCAGTCAGAGTCCTGACCTTCTGGAGTGGCCCAGTCAGAGTCCTGACCTTCTGGAGTGGCCCAAAGTCCTGACCTTCTGGAGTGGCCCAGTCAGAGTCCTGACCTTCTGGAGTGGCCCAGTCAAGTCCTGACCTTCTGGAGTGGCCCAGTCAGAGTCCTGACCTTCTGGAGTGGCCCAGTCAGAGTCCTGACCTTCTGGAGTGGCCCAGTCAGAGTCCTGACCTTCTGGAGTGGCCCAGTCAGAGTCTGACCTTCTGGAGTGGCCCAGTCAGAGTCCTGACCTTCTGGAGTGGCCCAGTCAAGTCCTGACCATCAACCTGTGGCCCAGTCAGAGTCCTGACCTCAACCTAGCCCAGTCAGAGTCCTGACCTTCTGGAGTGGCCCAGTCAGAGTCCTGACCTTCTGGAGACCCAGTCAGAGTCCTGACCATCAACCTGTGGCCCAGTCAGAGTCCTGACCTTCTGGAGTGGCCCAGTCAGAGTCCTGACCTTCTGGAGTGGCCCAGTCAGAGTCCTGACCTTCTGGAGTGGCCCAGTCAGAGTCCTGACCTTCTGGAGTGGCCCAGTCAGAGTCCTGACCTTCTGGAGTGGCCCAGTCAGAGTCCTGACCTTCTGGAGTAGCCCAGTCAGAGTCCTGACCTCAACCTGTGGCCCAGTCAGAGTCCTGACCTCAACCTGTGGCCCAGTCAGAGTCCTGACCTTCTGGAGTGGCCCAGTCAGAGTCCTGACCTTCTGGAGTGGCCCAGTCAGAGTCCTGACCTCAACCTGTGGCCCAGTCAGAGTCCTGACCTTCTGGAGTGGCCCAGTCAGAGTCCTGACCTTCTGGAGTGGCCCAGTCAGAGTCCTGACCTTCTGGAGTGGCCCAGTCAGAGTCCTGACCTTCTGGAGTGGCCCAGTCAGAGTCCTGACCTTCTGGAGTGGCCCAGTCAGAGTCCTGACCTTCTGGAGTGGCCCAGTCAGAGTCCTGACCTTCTGGAGTGGCCCAGTCAGAGTCTGACCTTTTGGAGTGGCCCAGTCAGAGTCCTGACCTTCTGGAGTAGCCCAGTCAGAGTCCTGACCTTCTGGAGTGGCCCAGTCAGAGTCCTGACCTTCTGGAGTGGCCCAGTCAGAGTCCTGACCTTCTGGAGTAGCCCAGTCAGAGTCCTGACCTTCTGGAGTGGCCCAGTCAGAGTCCTGACCTTCTGGAGTGGCCCAGTCAGAGTCCTGACCTTCTGGAGTGGCCCAGTCAGAGTCCTGACCTTCTGGAGTGGCCCAGTCAGAGTCCTGACCTTCTGGAGTGGCCCAGTCAGAGTCCTGACCTTCTGGAGTGGCCCAGTCAGAGTCCTGACCTTCTGGAGTGGCCCAGTCAGAGTCCTGACCTTCTGGAGTGGCCCAGTCAAGTCCTGACCTTCTGGAGTGGCCCAGTCAAGTCCTGACCTTCTGGAGTGGCCCAGTCAGAGTCCTGACCTTCTGGAGTGGCCCAGTCAGAGTCCTGACCTCCTGGAGTGGCCCAGTCAGAGTCCTGACCTTCTGGAGTGGCCCAGTCAGAGTCCTGACCTTCTGGAGTGGCCCAGTCAGAGTCCTGACCTTCTGGAGTGGCCCAGTCAGAGTCCTGACCTTCTGGAGTGGCCCAGTCAGAGTCCTGACCTTCTGGAGTGGCCCAGTCAGAGTCCTGACCTTCTGGAGTGGCCCAGTCAGAGTCCTGACCTTCTGGAGTGGCCCAGTCAGAGTCCTGACCTCAACCTGTGGCCCAGTCAGAGTCCTGACCTCAACCTGTGGCCCAGTCAGAGTCCTGACCTTCTGGAGTGGCCCAGTCAGAGTCCTGACCTTCTGGAGTGGCCCAGTCAGAGTCCTGACCTCAACCTGTGGCCCAGTCAGAGTCCTGACCTTCTGGAGTGGCCCAGTCAGAGTCCTGACCTTCTGGAGTGGCCCAGTCAGAGTCCTGACCTTCTGGAGTGGCCCAGTCAGAGTCCTGACCTTCTGGAGTGGCCCAGTCAGAGTCCTGACCTTCTGGAGTGGCCCAGTCAGAGTCCTGACCTTCTGGAGTAGCCCAGTCAGAGTCCTGACCTCAACCTGTGGCCCAGTCAGAGTCCTGACCTCAACCTGTGGCCCAGTCAGAGTCCTGACCTTCTGGAGTGGCCCAGTCAGAGTCCTGACCTTCTGGAGTGGCCCAGTCAGAGTCCTGACCTCAACCTGTGGCCCAGTCAGAGTCCTGACCTTCTGGAGTGGCCCAGTCAGAGTCCTGACCTTCTGGAGTGGCCCAGTCAGAGTCCTGACCTTCTGGAGTGGCCCAGTCAGAGTCCTGACCTTCTGGAGTGGCCCAGTCAGAGTCCTGACCTTCTGGAGTGGCCCAGTCAGAGTCCTGACCTTCTGGAGTGGCCCAGTCAGAGTCCTGACCTTCTGGAGTGGCCCAGTCAGAGTCCTGACCTTCTGGAGTGGCCCAGTCAGAGTCCTGACCTTCTGGAGTAGCCCAGTCAGAGTCCTGACCTTCTGGAGTGGCCCAGTCAGAGTCCTGACCTTCTGGAGTGGCCCAGTCAGAGTCCTGACCTTCTGGAGTAGCCCAGTCAGAGTCCTGACCTTCTGGAGTGGCCCAGTCAGAGTCCTGACCTTCTGGAGTGGCCCAGTCAGAGTCCTGACCTTCTGGAGTGGCCCAGTCAGAGTCCCGACCTTCTGGAGTGGCCCAGTCAGAGTCCTGACCTTCTGGAGTGGCCCAGTCAGAGTCCTGACCTTCTGGAGTGGCCCAGTCAGAGTCCTGACCTTCTGGAGTGGCCCAGTCAGAGTCCTGACCTTCTGGAGTGGCCCAGTCAGAGTCCTGACCTTCTGGAGTGGCCCAGTCAGAGTCCTGACCTTCTGGAGTGGCCCAGTCAGAGTCCTGACCTTCTGGAGTGGCCCAGTCAGAGTCCTGACCTTCTGGAGTGGCCCAGTCAGAGTCCTGACCTTCTGGAGTGGCCCAGTCAGAGTCCTGACCTTCTGGAGGCCCAGTCAGAGTCCTGACCTTCTGGAGTGGCCCAGTCAGAGTCCTGACCTTCAGGAGTGGCCCAGTCAGAGTCCTGAAGTGGCCCAGTCAGAGTCCTGACCTTCTGGAGTGGCCCAGTCAGAGTCCTGACCTTCTGGAGTGGCCCAGTCAGAGTCCTGACCTTCTGGAGTGGCCCAGTCAGAGTCCTGAAGTGGCCCAGTCAGAGTCCTGACCTTCTGGAGTGGCCCAGTCAGAGTCCTGACCTTCTGGAGTGGCCCAGTCAGAGTCCTGACCTTCTGGAGTGGCCCAGTCAGAGTCCTGACCTTCTGGAGTGGCCCAGTCAGAGTCCTGACCTTCTGGAGTGGCCCAGTCAGAGTCCTGACCTTCTGGAGTGGCCCAGTCAGAGTCCTGACCTTCTGGAGTGGCCCAGTCAGAGTCCTGACCTTCTGGAGTGGCCCAGTCAGAGTCCTGACCTTCTGGAGTGGCCCAGTCAGAGTCCTGACCTTCTGGAGTGGCCCAGTCAGAGTCCTGACCTTCTGGAGTGGCCCAGTCAGAGTCCTGACCTTCTGGAGTGGCCCAGTCAGAGTCCTGACCTTCTGGAGTGGCCCAGTCAGAGTCCTGACCTCAACCTGTGGCCCAGTCAGAGTCCTGACCTTCTGGAGTGGCCCAGTCAGAGTCCTGACCTTCTGGAGTGGCCCAGTCAGAGTCCTGACCTTCTGGAGTGGCCCAGTCAGAGTCCTGACCTCAACCTGAGTGGCCCAGTCAGAGTCCTGACCTTCTGGAGTGGCCCAGTCAGAGTCCTGACCTTCTGGAGTGGCCCAGTCAGAGTCCTGACCTTCTGGAGTGGCCCAGTCAGAGTCCTGACCTTCTGGAGTGGCCCAGTCAGAGTCCTGACCTTCTGGAGTGGCCCAGTCAGAGTCCTGACCTTCTGGAGTGGCCCAGTCAGAGTCCTGACCTTCTGGAGTGGCCCAGTCAGAGTCCTGACCTTCTGGAGTGGCCCAGTCAGAGTCCTGACCTTCTGGAGTGGCCCAGTCAGAGTCCTGACCTCAACCTGTGGCCCAGTCAGAGTCCTGACCTTCTGGAGTGGCCCAGTCAGAGTCCTGACCTTCTGGAGTGGCCCAGTCAGAGTCCTGACCTTCTGGAGTGGCCCAGTCAGAGTCCTGACCTTCTGGAGTGGCCCAGTCAGAGTCCTGACCTTCTGGAGTGGCCCAGTCAGAGTCCTGACCTTCTGGAGTGGCCCAGTCAGAGTCCTGACCTTCTGGAGTGGCCCAGTCAGAGTCCTGACCTCAACCTGTGGCCCAGTCAGAGTCCTGACCTTCTGGAGTGGCCCAGTCAGAGTCCTGACCTTCTGGAGTGGCCCAGTCAGAGTCCTGACCTTCTGGAGTGGCCCAGTCAGAGTCCTGACCTTCTGGAGTGGCCCAGTCAGAGTCCTGACCTTCTGGAGTGGCCCAGTCAGAGTCCTGACCTTCTGGAGTGGCCCAGTCAGAGTCCTGACCTTCTGGAGTGGCCCAGTCAGAGTCCTGACCTTCTGGAGTGGCCCAGTCAGAGTCCTGACCTTCTGGAGTGGCCCAGTCAGAGTCCTGACCTTCTGGAGTGGCCCAGTCAGAGTCCTGACCTTCTGGAGTGGCCCAGTCAGAGTCCTGACCTTCTGGAGTGGCCCAGTCAGAGTCCTGACCTCAACCTGTGGCCCAGTCAGAGTCCTGACCTTCTGGAGTGGCCCAGTCAGAGTCCTGACCTTCTGGAGTGGCCCAGTCAGAGTCCTGACCTTCTGGAGTGGCCCAGTCAGAGTCCTGACCTTCTGGAGTGGCCCAGTCAGAGTCCTGACCTTCTGGAGTGGCCCAGTCAGAGTCCTGACCTTCTGGAGTGGCCCAGTCAGAGTCCTGACCTTCTGGAGTGGCCCAGTCAGAGTCCTGACCTCAACCTGAGTGGCCCAGTCAGAGTCCTGACCTTCTGGAGTGGCCCAGTCAGAGTCCTGACCTTCTGGAGTGGCCCAGTCAGAGTCCTGACCTTCTGGAGTGGCCCAGTCAGAGTCCTGACCTTCTGGAGTGGCCCAGTCAGAGTCCTGACCTTCTGGAGTGGCCCAGTCAGAGTCCTGACCTTCTGGAGTGGCCCAGTCAGAGTCCTGACCTTCTGGAGTGGCCCAGTCAGAGTCCTGACCTTCTGGAGTGGCCCAGTCAGAGTCCTGACCTTCTGGAGTGGCCCAGTCAGAGTCCTGACCTTCTGGAGTGGCCCAGTCAGAGTCCTGACCTTCTGGAGTGGCCCAGTCAGAGTCCTGACCTTCTGGAGTGGCCCAGTCAGAGTCCTGACCTTCTGGAGTGGCCCAGTCAGAGTCCTGACCTTCTGGAGTGGCCCAGTCAGAGTCCTGACCTTCTGGAGTGGCCCAGTCAGAGTCCTGACCTTCTGGAGTGGCCCAGTCAGAGTCCTGACCTCAACCTGTGGCCCAGTCAGAGTCCTGACCTCAACCTGTGGCCCAGTCAGAGTCTTGACCTCAACCTGTGGCCCAGTCAGAGTCCTGACCTTCTGGAGTGACCCAGTCAGAGTCCTGACCTCAACCTGTGGCCCAGTCAGAGTCCTGACCTCAACCTGTGGCCCAGTCAGAGTCCTGACCTCAACCTGTGGCCCAGTCAGAGTCCTGACCTCAACCTGTGGCCCAGTCAGAGTCCTGACCTTCTGGAGTGGCCCAGTCAGAGTCCTGACCTTCTGGAGTGGCCCAGTCAGAGTCCTGACCTTCTGGAGTGGCCCAGTCAGAGTCCTGACCTTCTGGAGTGGCCCAGTCAGAGTCCTGACCTTCTGGAGTGGCCCAGTCAGAGTCCTGACCTTCTGGAGTGGCCAAGTCAGAGTCCTGACCTTCTGGAGTGGCCCAGTCAGAGTCCTGACCTTCTGGAGTAGCCCAGTCAGAGTCCTGACCTCAACCTGTGGCCCAGTCAGAGTCCTGACCTCAACCTGTGGCCCAGTCAGAGTCTTGACCTCAACCTGTGGCCCAGTCAGAGTCCTGACCTTCTGGAGTGACCCAGTCAGAGTCCTGACCTCAACCTGTGGCCCAGTCAGAGTCCTGACCTCAACCTGTGGCCCAGTCAGAGTCCTGACCTCAACCTGTGGCCCAGTCAGAGTCCTGACCTCAACCTGTGGCCCAGTCAGAGTCCTGACCTTCTGGAGTGGCCCAGTCAGAGTCCTGACCTTCTGGAGTGGCCCAGTCAGAGTCCTGACCTTCTGGAGTGGCCCAGTCAGAGTCCTGACCTTCTGGAGTGGCCCAGTCAGAGTCCTGACCTTCTGGAGTGGCCCAGTCAGACCTTCTGACCTTCTGGAGTGGCCCAGTCAGAGTCCTGACCTTCTGGAGTGGCCCAGTCAGAGTCCTGACCTTCTGGAGTGGCCCAGTCAGAGTCCTGACCTCAACCTGTGGCCCAGTCAGAGTCCTGACCTTCAAGTGGCCCAGTCAGAGTCCTGACCTTCTGAGTGGCCCAGTCAGAGTCCTGACCTTCTGGAGTGGCCCAGTCAGAGTCCTGACCTCAACCTGTGGCCCAGTCAGAGTCCTGACCTTCTGGAGTGGCCCAGTCAGAGTCCTGACCTCAACCTGTGGCCCAGTCAGAGTCCTGACCTTCTGGAGTGGCCCAGTCAGAGTCCTGACCTTCTGGAGTGGCCCAGTCAGAGTCCTGACCTTCTGTGGCCCAGTCAGAGTCCTGACCTCAACCTGTGGCCCAGTCAGAGTCCTGACCTTCTGGAGTGGCCCAGTCAGAGTCCTGACCTTCTGGACCGTGGCCCAGTCAGAGTCCTGACCTTCTGGAGTGGCCCAGTCAGAGTCCTGACCTTCTGGAGTGGCCCAGTCAGAGTCCTGACCTTCTGGAGTGGCCCAGTCAGAGTCCTGACCTTCTGGAGTGGCCCAGTCAGAGTCCTGACCTTCTGGAGTGGCCCAGTCAGAGTCCTGACCTCAACCTGTGGCCCAGTCAGAGTCCTGACCTTCTGGAGTGGCCCAGTCAGAGTCCTGACCTTCTGGAGTGGCCCAGTCAGAGTCCTGACCTTCTGGAGTGGCCCAGTCAGAGTCCTGACCTTCTGGAGTGGCCCAGTCAGAGTCCTGACCTCAACCTGGTGGCCCAGTCAGAGTCCTGACCTTCTGGAGTGGCCCAGTCAGAGTCCTGACCTTCTGGAGTGGCCCAGTCAGAGTCCTGACCTTCTGGAGTGGCCCAGTCAGAGTCCTGACCTTCTGGAGTGGCCCAGTCAGAGTCCTGACCTTCTGGAGTGGCCCAGTCAGAGTCCTGACCTTCTGGAGTGGCCCAGTCAGAGTCCTGACCTTCTGGAGTGGCCCAGTCAGAGTCCTGACCTTCTGGAGTGGCCCAGTCAGAGTCCTGACCTTCTGGAGTGGCCCAGTCAGAGTCCTGACCTTCTGGAGTGGCCCAGTCAGAGTCCTGACCTTCTGGAGTGGCCCAGTCAGAGTCCTGACCTTCTGGAGTGGCCCAGTCAGAGTCCTGACCTTCTGGAGTGGCCCAGTCAGAGTCCTGACCTTCTGGAGTGGCCCAGTCAGAGTCCTGACCTTCTGGAGTGGCCCAGTCAGAGTCCTGACCTCAACCTGAGTGGCCCAGTCAGAGTCCTGACCTTCTGGAGTGGCCCAGTCAGAGTCCTGACCTTCTGGAGTGGCCCAGTCAGAGTCCTGACCTTCTGGAGTGGCCCAGTCAGAGTCCTGACCTCAACCTGAGTGGCCCAGTCAGAGTCCTGACCTTCTGGAGTGGCCCAGTCAGAGTCCTGACCTTCTGGAGTGGCCCAGTCAGAGTCCTGACCTTCTGGAGTGGCCCAGTCAGAGTCCTGACCTCAACCTGAGTGGCCCAGTCAGAGTCCTGACCTTCTGGAGTGGCCCAGTCAGAGTCCTGACCTTCTGGAGTGGCCCAGTCAGAGTCCTGACCTTCTGGAGTGGCCCAGTCAGAGTCCTGATCTTCTGGAGTGGCCCAGTCAGAGTCCTGATCTTCTGGAGTGGCCCAGTCAGAGTCCTGACCTTCTGGAGTGGCCCAGTCAGAGTCCTGACCTTCTGGAGTGGCCCAGTCAGAGTCCTGACCTCCTGGAGTGGCCCAGTCAGAGTCCTGACCTTCTGGAGTGGCCCAGTCAGAGTCCTGACCTTCTGGAGTGGCCCAGTCAGAGTCCTGACCTCAACCCGATTGAGATGCTGTGGCATGACCTTAAGAGAGGGGTTCACACCAGACATCCCAAGAATATTGCTAAACTGAAACAGTCTTGTAAAAAGGAATGGTCCAAAATTCCTCCTGACCATTGTGCAGGTGCCGATCCGCAACTACAGAAAATGTTTGGTTGAGGTTATTGCTGCAAAAGGAGGGTCAACCAGTTATTAAATCCAAGGGTTCACATACTTTTCCCACCCTGCACTGTGAATGTTTACACGGTGTGTTCAATAAAGACATGAAAACATATAATTGTTTGTGTTATTAGTTTAAGCAGACTGTGTTTGTCTATTGTTGTGACTTAGATGATCAGATCAAATTTAATGACCAATATATGCAGAAAAGGTCATTCCAAAGGGTTCGTATACTTTTTCTTGCCATTGTAATTCCTACTTCTCTGGTTCTGACTGGCTGGTACTGTACAGTAAAGCAACAGCCAAGGAATCCATTGTGATGATCTGAGACCTAAACACTTATCCCCAAGCCTGTCAGTCTGCTACTGCCAGGAACAGTTACAATGAGCAGAGAGAGAGAGAGAGAGAGGGGTGTGTGTGTGTGTGTGTGTGTGTGTGTGTGTGTGTGTGTGTGTGTGTGTGTGTGTGTGTGTGTGTGTGTGTGTGTGTGTGTGTGTGTGTGTGTGTGTGTGTGTGTGTGTGTGTGTGTGTGTGTGTGTGTGTGTGTGTGTGTGTGTGTGTGTGAGCTGACTTGGGATAAGTAAAACCTGCTTGGCTGAACCTAGGCCTGCCTTGCTTTGCCAGAAACCACTAACTTATGATAGGCAGATTGGGCCACAAGGCCTGTCCCAGTCACAAGGCCTGTCCCAGTCACAAGGCCTGTCCCAGTCACAAGGCCTGTCCTTCTTTTTGGTTTTCTCAGGTGTTTTAGGGAATTGCAGGAAACTTCCCTTACTCCCAGTATAAGGAATATTAGGTATTGTCTTCGTTTTTGTAAGGGTTGATACTAGAGGTCGACCAATTAATTAGAGCCGATTTCAAGTTTTCATAACAATCGGAAATCTGTATTTTTGGGCGTAGATTTTGCCGATTTTTAAAAAATAAAAATAAAAAATAAAAAAGTATACCTTTATTTAACCAGGCAAGTCAGTTAAAAACACATTCTTATTTTCAATGACGGCCTGGGAACGGTGGGTTAACTGCCTCGTTCAGGGTCAGAATGACAGATTTTCACCTTGTCAGCTCGGGGGATCCAATCTTGCATTATTGCATTATCTTGCATTATCATTATTTATTTGAGGCTAAATGGATTTTTATTGATGTATTATATTAAGTTAAAATAAGTGTTCATTCAGTATTGTTGTAATTGTCATCACAAACAGACCCCACAGAGCCCCAGGACGGCATCACAAACAGACCCCACAGAGCCCCAGGACTGCAACACAAACAGACCCCACAGAGCCCCAGGACGGCAACACAAACAGACCCCACAGAGCCCCGGGACAGCAGCACAATTAGACCAAATCTGGCCCTAAACAGAGAGTACACCGTGGCAGAACACCTGACCACTGTGGCTGACCTGAAATTAAGGAAATCTTTGACTATGTACAGACTCAGTGAACATGGCCTTGCCATATCTACTGAGTGAAATTCCACAGTGTGCCATCACAGCAGCAAGATTTGTGACCTGTTGTCACGAGAAAAGGGCAACCAGTGAAGAACAAACACTATTGTAAATACAACCCATATTTAGGCTTATTTATTTTATCTTGTGTCCTTTAACCATTTGTACATTGTTAAAACACTGTATATATATAATATGACATTTGTAATGTCTTTATTGTTTTGAAACTTCTGTATGTGTAATGTTTACTGTTAATTTTTGTTGTTTTTCACTTTATATATTAACTTTGTATGTTGTCTACCTCACTTGCTTTGGCAATGTTAACACATGTTTCCCATGCCAATAAAGCCCCTGAACTGAATTGAATTGAGAGACAGAGAAAGAGAGAGAGAGAGACAGAGAGAGAGAGAGAGAGAGAGAGAGAGAGAGAGAGAGAGAGAGAGAGAGAGAGAGAGAGAGAGAGAGAGAGAGAGAGAGAGAGAGAGAGAGAGAGAGAGAGAGAGAGAGAGAGAGAGAGAGAGAGAGAGAGACTGAGTACTGAGCATTTCCACCCAGGTTTGAGTCCCAAACGGCCACCTATTCCCTATATAGTGCACTACTTTTAACCAGAGCCCTATGGCACCCTATTCCCTATAGTGTGCACTACTTTTAACCAGAGCCCTATGGCACCCTATTCCCTATAGTGTGCACTACTTTTGTGCCCTGGTCAAAAGTCAGTGTACTACGTAGGGAACAGGGTGCTATTTGGGGACGTAATCTATCGGTAAGTAGTGAAATATAAAAACAGTCCGTATCAATGCCAGGAAGCGTTGAGTTCCCAACAGTGTTGCTGCCCTGTTGGCACCATGCCATCTGCTGCATGTGAAAAACAATGTCCTACTTTAGCTAGAGACAGAACGATTATATCTCAGTACTGTATACCAGTGTATATCTCAGTACTGTATACCAGTGTATATCTCAGTACTGTATACCAGTGTATATATCAGTACTGTATACCAGTGTATATCTCAGTACTGTATACCAGTGTATATCTCAGTACTGTATACCAGTGTATATCTCAGTACTGTATACCAATGTATATCTCAGTACTGTATACCAGTGTATATCTCAGTACTGTATACCAGTGTGTATATCTCAGTACTGTATACCAATGTATATATCAGTACTGTATACCAGTGTATATCTCAGTACTGTATACCAGTGTACCCGAGAATTCTGCTCAATACTCCATTGAGCTATACTTATACTTACTATATTTGGAACCAAGGACTGATCACCACAATCCACAAAAGTGGAGACAAATTTGACCCCAATAACTACCGTGGGATATGTGTCAACAGCAACCTTGGGATAATCCTCTGCATTATCATTAAAAGCAGACTCATACATTTCCTCAGTGAAAACAATGTACGGAGCAAATGTCAAATTGGCTTTTTACCAAATTAACGTAGGACAGACCACGTATTCACCCTGCACACCCTAATTGACAAACAAACAAACCAAAACAAAGGCAAAGTCTTCTCATGCTTTGTTGATTTCAAAAAAGCTTTAGACTCAATTTGGCATGAGGATCTGCTATACAAACTGATGGAAAGTGGTGTTGGGGGTAAAAGATACGACATTATAAAATCCATGTACACAAACAACAAAAAAACACACACATTTCCTTCCACAGGGCCGTGGGGTGAGACAGGGATGCAGCTTAAGCCCCACCCTCTTCAACATGTCTATCAACGAATTGGCGAGGGCACTAGAAAAGTCTGCAGCACCCAGCCTCACCCTACTAGAATGTGAAGTCAAATGTCTACTGTTTGCTGATGATCTGGTGCTTCAGTCCCCAAACAAGGAGGTCCTACAGCAGCACCTAGATCTTCTGCACAGATTCTGTCAGACCTGGGACCTGACAGTAAATCTCAGTAAGACCAAAATAATGGTGTTCCAAAAAAGGTCCATTCGCCAGGACCACAAATACAATTTCTATCCAGACACCGTTGCCCTAGAACACACATAAAACTATACAATCCTTGGCCTAAACATCAGCGCCACAGGTAACTTCCACAAAGCTGTGAACGATCTGAGAGACAAGGTGAGAAGGGCCTTCTATGCCATCAAAAGGAACATAAAATTTGACATACCAATTAGGATCTGGCTAAAAGTACTTGAATCAGTTACAGAACCCACTGCCCTTTATAGTTGTGAGTTCTTGGGTCCGCTCACCAACCAAGAATTCACAAAATGGGACAAACACCAAATGGAGAGTCTGCACGCAGAATTTTGCAAAAATATCCCCTGTGTACAACGCAAAACACCAAATAATGCAGAGCAGAATTAGGCCAATACCCGGTATTTATCCAAATCCAGAAAAGAGCCGTTAAATTCTACAACCACCTAAAAGGAAGTGATTCCCAAACCTTCCATAACAAAGCCATCACCTACAGAGAGATGAACCTGGAGAAGAGTCCCCTAAGCAAGCTGGTCCTGGGGCTCTGTTCACAAACACAAACACAAACACACCCCACAAAGCATATTATATATTCACTTTATATATTATCTACCTCACTTGCTTTGGCAATGTTAACACATGTTTACCATGCCAATAAAGCCCTTGAATTGAATTGACAGAGAGAGAGAGAGAGAGAGAGAGAGAGAGAGAGAGAGAGAGAGAGAGAGAGAGAGAGAGAGAGAGAGAGAGAGAGAGAGAGAGAGAGAGAGAGAGAGAGAGAGAGAGGGAGAGCGAGCGAGAGAGACAGAGAGAGAGAGAGAGACAGAGAGAGACAGAGAGAGACAGAAAGAGAGAGAGAGCGAGCGAGCGAGAGAGACAGAGAGAGAGAGAGAGAGACAGAGACAGAGAGAGAGAGAGAGAGAGAGAGAGAGAGAGAGAGAGAGAGAGAGAGAGAGAGAGAGAGAGAGAGAGAGCGAGAGAGAGAGAGAGGGAGAGCGAGAGAGACAGAGAGAGAGAGAGAGAGAGAGAGAGAGAGAGAGAGAGAGAGAGAGAGAGAGAGAGAGAGAGAGAGAGAGAGAGAGAGAGAGAGACAGAGAGAGTAGAGGATAACAGAGAGGAGAAGAGAAGAGCAGTTTCCAGGTGTAACTGTACACCTCCACAGAAACAACAAAAGAACACAGCTCTGTGTGGTGCATCAGATGACAGGTGGTACAGTCTAACAGTAGGTTACAGTGACAACACAACACAATGACAGATACGTGAGAGAGAAAGAAGTAGAGTTGGGGGGGGGGGGGAGTGTGTGTGTGTGTACATGTAAAGTATAATGTCTTACCTGTCCCAGGTCCAGGGTAACGTTGACCTGGTTGAAATCAGTGCTGCGGGAGAGAGGAGGGCTCTGCCACCACCTCTCTGTCCCGTCGATGGCATTGGAGATGGGATGGGCTCTGTCACTGTCCCCCATGGCGCAGGTGTCACAGTACTGACCCTGAGGACGCACAGACCACTGAGTTTAGAAGTTTAGGGAGGGTGTATACAGCATCATTCACATATTGACTTCAATCATTCCTTATCACAGAACTAACCAAGACAATGACCTCAATGGAGTATTGAGTAGAATTCTCGGGTGACCTTTCGCTTCTAAAACAACCAGTCTAAAGGCTCAAATCTCTCTCTCTCCGTCTCTCTCTCTCTCTCTCTCTCTCTCTCTCTCTCTCTCTCTCTCTCTCTCTCTCTCTCTCTCTCTCTCTCTCTCTCTCTCTCTCTCTCTCTCTCTCTGTCTCTGTCTCTGTCCCTGTGTCCATGTGTCCACGTGTCTCTCTCTCTGTCTCTGTGTCCATGTGTCCACGTGTCACTCTCTGTCTCTGTCTCTGTGTCCACGTGTCTCTCTCTCTGTCTCTGTGTCCACGTGTCTCTCTCTCTGTCTCTGTGTCCATGTGTCCACGTGTCTCTCTCTCTGTCTCTGTGTCCATGTGTCCACGTCTCTCTCTCTCTGTCTCTGTGTCCACGTGTCTCTCTCTCTGTCTCTCTGTCCACGTGTCTCTCTCTCTCTGTCTCTCTGTCTCTGTGTCCATGTGTCTCTCTCTCTGTCTCTGTGTCCATGTGTCCATGTGTCTCTCTCTCTGTCTCTGTGTCCACGTGTCTCTCTCTCCGTCTCTGTTTCTCCGTGTCTCTGTCTCCGTGTCTCTGTCTCCGTGTCTCTGTCTCCGTGTCTCTGTGTCCACGTGTCTCTCTCTCCGTCTCTGTTTCTCCGTGTCTCTGTCTCCGTGTCTCTGTCTCCGTGTCTCTGTCTCCGTGTCTCTGTCTCCGTGTCTCTGTGTCCACGTGTCTCTCTCTCCGTCTCTGTTTCTCCGTGTCTCCGTGTCTCTGTCTCCGTGTCTCTGTCTCCGTGTCTCTGTCTCCGTGTCTCTGTCTCCGTGTCTCTGTGTCCACGTGTCTCTCTCTCCGTCTCTGTTTCTCCGTGTCTCTGTCTCCGTGTCTCTGTCTCCGTGTCTCTGTCTCCGTGTCTCTGTCTCTGTGTCTCTCTTCACAGGTCAGGACAGGTCAGGACAGGTCAAGACAGGTCAGTACAGGTCAGTACAGGTCAAGACAGGTCAGTACAGGTCAGGACAGGTCAGTACAGGTCAGGACAGGTCAAGACAGGTCAGTACAGGTCAGGACAGGTCAGTACAGGTCAAGACAGGTCAGTACAGGTCAGTACAGGTCAAGACAGGTCAGTACAGGTCAAGACAGGTCAGTACAGGTCAAGACAGGTCAGTACAGGTCAGTACAGGTCAAGACAGGTCAGTACAGGTCAGGACAGGTCAGTACAGGTCAGGACAGGTCAAGACAGGTCAGGACAGGTCAAGACAGGTCAGGACAGGTCAGTACAGGTCAAGACAGGTCAGTACAGGTCAGTACAGGTCAAGACAGGTCAGTACAGGTCAAGACAGGTCAGTACAGGTCAGTACAGGACAGGTCAGGACAGGTCAGTACAGGTCAGGACAGTTCACTACAAGTCAAGACGGGTCAAGACAGGTCAGGACAGGTCAGTCCTGTGAATAGGCTGGTCTGGACAGGTCAGTCCTGTGAATAGGCAGGTCAGGACAGGTCAGTCCTGTGAATAGGCAGGTCAGGACAGGTCAGTCCTGTGAATAGGCAGGTCAGGACAGGTCAGTCCTGTGAATAGGCAGGTCAGGACGGGACAGTCCTGTGAATAGGCAGGTCAGGACAGGTCAGGACAGTTCAGGTCAGGACAGGTCAGTCCTGTGAATAGGCAGGTCAGGACAGGTCAGTCCTGTGAATAGGCAGATCAGCACAGGTCAGTCCTGTGAATAGGCAGATCAGGACAGGTCAGGACAGGTCAGGACAGTTCAGGACAGGACATGTCAGTCCTGTGAATAGGCAGGTCAGGACAGGTCAGGACAGGTCAGGACAGGTCAGGACAGGTCAGTCCTGTGAATAGGCAGGTCAGGACAGGTCAGACCTGTGAATAGGCAGGTCAGGACAGGTCAGTCCTGTGAATAGGCAGATCAGGACAGGTCAGGACAGGTCAGGACAGGTCAGGACAGTTCAGGACAGGACAGGTCAGTCCTGTGAATAGGCAGGTCAGGACAGGTCAGGACAGTTCAGGACAGGTCAGGACAAGTCAGTCCTGTGAATAGGCAGGTCAGGACAGTTCAGTCCTGTGAATAGGCAGGTCAGGACAGTTCAGGACAGTTAAGGACAGGACAGGTCAGTCCTGTGAATAGGCAGGTCAGGATAGTTCAGGACAGTTCAGGACAGGACAGGTCAGTCCTGTGAATAGGCAGGTCAGGACAGGTCAGGACAGGTCAGTCCTGTGAATAGGCAGGTCAGGACAGGTCAGTCCTGTGAATAGGCAGGTCAGGACAGGTCAGTCCTGTAAATAGGCAGATCAGGACAGGTCAGGACAGGTCAGGACAGTTCAGGACAGGACAGGTCACTCCTGTGAATAGGCAGGTCAGGACAGGTCAGGACAGGTCAGGACAGGTCAGGACAAGTCAGTCCTGTGAATAGGCAGGTCAGGACAGTTCAGGACAGGACAGGTCAGTCCTGTGAATAGGCAGGTCAGGACAGTTCAGGACAGTTCAGGTCAGTCCTGTGAATAGGCAGGCCAGGACAGGTCAGGACAGGTCAGTCCTGTGAATAGGCAGGTCAGGACAGTTCAGGTCAGGTCAGGACAGGTCAGTCCTGTGAATAGGCAGGTCAGGACAGGTCAGGACAGGTCAGTCCTGTGAATAGGCAGGTCAGGACAGGTCAGGACAGGTCAGTCCTGTGAATAGGCAGGTCAGGACAGTTCAGGTCAGGTCAGGTCAGTCCTGTGAATAGGCAGGTCAGGACAGTTCAGGTCAGGTCAGGACAGGTCAGTCCTGTGAATAGGCAGGTCAGGACAGTTCAGGTCAGGTCAGGACAGGTCAGTCCTGTGAATAGGCAGGTCAGGACAGTTCAGGTCAGGTCAGGACAGGTCAGTCCTGTGAATAGGCAGGTCAGGACAGGTCAGGACAGGTCAGTCCTGTGAATAGGCAGGTCAGGACAGGTCAGGACAGGTCAGGACAGGTCAGTCCTGTGAATAGGCAGGTCAGGACAGTTCAGGTCAGGTCAGGACAGGTCAGTCCTGTGAATAGGCAGGTCAGGACAGTTCAGGTCAGGTCAGGACAGGTCAGTCCTGTGAATAGGCAGGTCAGGACAGTTCAGGTCAGGTCAGGACAGGTCAGTCCTGTGAATAGGCAGGTCAGGACAGTTCAGGTCAGGTCAGGACAGGTCAGTCCTGTGAATAGGCAGGTCAGGACAGTTCAGGTCAGGTCAGGACAGGTCAGTCCTGTGAATAGGCAGGTCAGGACAGTTCAGGTCAGCCTCCACTCTTCTGGGAAGGCTTTCCACTAGATGTTGGAACATTGCTGCTATAACAGCCTCCACTCTTCTGGGAAGGCTTTCCACTAGTTGTTGGGACATTGCTGCTATAACAGCCTCCACTCTTCTGGGAAGGCTTTCCACTAGATGTTGGGACATTGCTGCAGGGGACTTGCTTCCATTCAGCCACAAGAGCATTAGTGAGGTCGAGCACTGATGTTGGGCGATTAGCGCTGGCTCGCAGTCAGCGTTCCAAATCATCCCAAAGGTATTTGATGGGGTTGAGGTCAGGGATCTGTGCAGGCCAGTCAAGTTCTTCCACAACGATCTCGACAAACCATTTCTGTAGGAACCTCAGAGGAACCTCGCTCTGTGCACGAGGGCATTGTCATGCTGAAACAGGACAGGGCCTTCCCCAAACTGTTGCCACAAAGTTGAAAGCACAGAATCATCTAGAATTTCATTGTATGCTGTAGCGTTAAGATTTCCCTTCACTGGAACTAAGGGGCCCGAACCATGAAAAACAGCCCCAGATTATTTTTCCTCCTCCACCAAACTTTACAGTTGACACGATGCATTGGGGCAGGTAGCGTTTTCCTGGTATCCGCCAAACCCAGATTCAGCGGTCAGACTGCCAGATGGTGAAGCGGGATTCATTACTCCAGAGAACGCGTTGCCACTGTTCCAGAGTCCAATGGCGGCGAGCTTTACACCACTCCAGCCGACGCTCCAGAGTTCAATGGCGGATGCTCGGCCATGGAAACCCATTTCATGAAGCTCCCGACGAACAGTTCTTGTGTCGAGGTTGATTCCGGAGGCAGTTTAGAACTCTGTTTAGAACTCTGTTTAGAACTCTGTTTAGAACTCTGTTTAGAACACTGTTGATTTTTCCGCGCTACCCGCTTCAGCACTCGGAGGTCCCGTTCGGTGAGCTTGTGGGGGCTACCACTATAATGGTGCCACGTTGAAAGTCACTGTGATCTTCAGTATGGCCAGTCTACTGCCAATGTTTGTCTATGGAGATTGCATGGC
This sequence comes from Oncorhynchus gorbuscha, assembly GCF_021184085.1. Taxonomy (NCBI): domain Eukaryota; kingdom Metazoa; phylum Chordata; class Actinopteri; order Salmoniformes; family Salmonidae; genus Oncorhynchus; species Oncorhynchus gorbuscha. The sequence continues at coordinate 102,636,533 of NC_060175.1, read as the reverse complement.
TGTGTATTTGATTTTATACACCTGTCAGCTGAAAAAGACAAATCCACAAATTTGAAGGGGTGTCCACATACTTTTGTATGTATAATGTATTTCATAAAGCAGCCATCAGTTAGTCATGTCCAGAAAGGGAGAAAGAGAGAGAGAGAGAGAGAGAGAGAGAGAGAGAGAGAGAGAGAGAGAGAGAGAGAGAGAGAGAGAGAGAGAGAGAGAGAGAGAGAGAGAGAGAGAGAGAGAAAGGGAGAGAGAGAGATAGAGAGAAAGAAAGGGAGAGAGAGAGAGAGAGAGAGAGAGAGAGAGAGAGAGAGAGAGAGAGAGAGAGAGAGAGAGAGAGAGAGAGAGAGAGAGAGAGAGAGAGAGAGAGAGAGAGAGAGAAAGAAAGACAGAGAGAGAGAAAGAGAGAGTAAGGGAGAGAAAGAGAGAGAGAGAAAGAGAGAGAAAGGAAGAGAAAGAGAGAGAGAAAGAGAGAGAAAGAGAGAGAAAGGGAGAGAGAAAGGGAGAGAGAAAGGAGAGAAAGAGAGAGAGAGAGAGAGAAGGGAGACAAAGGGAGAGCAAGAGAGAGAGAGAGAGTGAGTGAGTGAGTGAGTGAGTGAGTGAGTGAGTGAGTGAGTGAGTGAGTGAGTGAGTGAGTGAGTGAGTGAGTGAGTGAGTGAGTGAGTGAGTGAGTGAGTGAGTGAGTGAGTGAGTGAGTGAGTGTGTGTGTGTGTGTGTGTGTGTGTCCATCCATGTGTGAAGAGGAGGCATCAGGGATCCTAGTGAAAACATTGTCAGAGATTTGATTTCCCTCTCCACCCCCCACTCGATGTTGAACCTTAACATGTGATAACTATACAACAGAACAGATGAACAGGAATGACATTTACACTCACTGGTGGCTAAAAATAACTATCTGAAAGCCACACCCCTACTAAACTACAATTCCAGTCTTGTGTACCGCTGGGTCATATCTCAACAACCCAGCATCAACAACCCAGCATCAAAAACCCAGCATCCATAACTCAGCATCCATAACCCAGCATCCATAACCCAGCATCAACAACCCAGCATCAAAAACCCAGCATCCATAACTCAGCATCCATATCCCAGCATCCATAACCCAGAATCAACAACCCAGCATCAAAAACCCAGCATCCATAACTCAGCATCAACAACCCAGCATCCATAACCCAGTATCAACAACCCAGCATCAATAACCCAGCATCAATAACCCAGCATCAAAAACCCAGTATCCATAACTCAGCATCAACAACCCAGCATCCATAACCCAGTATCAACAACCCAGCATCAACAACCCAGCATCAACAACCCAGCATCAACAACCCAGCATCAACAACCCAGCATCCATAACCCAGCATCCATAACCCAGTATCAACAACCCAGTATCAACAACCCAGCATCAACAACCCAGCATCAACAACCCAGCATCAACAACCCAGCATCCATAACCCAGCATCCATAACCCAGCATCCATAACCCAGTATCAACAACCCAGCATCAACAACCCAGCATCCATAACCCAGCATCCATAACTCAGCATCCATAACCCAGCATCCATAACCCAGCATCAACAACCCAGCATCAAAAACCCAGCATCCATAACTCAGCATCCATAACCCAGCATCCATAACCCAGCATCAACAACCCAGCATCAAAAACCCAGCATCCATAACTCAGCATCCATAACCCAGCATCCATAACCCAGCATCAACAACCCAGCATCAAAAACCCAGCATCCATAACTCAGCATCAACAACCCAGCATCCATAACCCAGTATCAACAACCCAGCATCAATAACCCAGCATCAATAACCCAGCATCAAAAACCCAGTATCCATAACTCAGCATCAACAACCCAGCATCCATAACCCAGTATCAACAACCCAGCATCAACAACCCAACATCAACAACCCAGCATCAGCAACCCAGCACCAATAACCCAGCATCAACAACCCAGCATCAATAACCCAGCATCAATAACCCAGCACCAATAACCCAGCATCAACAACCCAGCATCAATAACCCAGCACCCAGCATCAACAACCCATCATCCATAACTCAGCATCAACAACCCAGTACCAATAACCCAGCATCAACAACCCAGCATCCATAACCCAGCATCAATATCTCAGCATCAATAACCCAGCACCCAGCATCAATAACCCAGTTTCAATATCCCAGCATCAATAACCCAGCACCAATAACCCAGCACCAATACCCCAGCATCAACAACCCAGCATCAACAACCCAGCATCAACAACCCAGCACCAGTAACCCAGCATCAATAACCCAGCACCAATAACCTAGCATCAACAACCCAGCATCAATAACCCAGCATCAATAACCCAGCATCAATAACCCAGCACCAGTAACCCAGCATCAATAACCCAGCACCAATAACCTAGCATCAATAACCCAGCACCAATAACCTAGCATCAACAACCCAGCATCAATAACCCAGCATCAACAACCCAGCACCAGTAACCCAGCATCAATAACCCAGCACCAATAACCTAGCATCAATAACCCAGCACCAATAACCTAGCATCAATAACCCAGCACCAATAACCTAGCATCAACAACCCAGCATCAATAACCCAGCATCAATAACCCAGCACCAACAACACAACATCAACAACACAATGTTGCTCTTTGTTAAAACAAAACAACCCAACTAAGTGACCCAGCACCTGCCACCCAGCAGTTGGGTCAAACAAGCCAGTATTGTTTTTTTAGAATGCTGGGAATTAGTTCTAGAACAGAACATTACAGGAACAGTTTCCCCATAATTTGCATGTTCTAGAATTTAGTATAGAATGGACGTTTTAGTTCCTTACTGGTGACCGTTTCTAGAGGCAGTACGAGCACTCCCTCCCCACCTCATCCCCTCCCCTTCCCAAGGCCTTTTCTCTCTATGGTAGTGCTCCAAGTGGCACCCTATTCTCTTTAAAGCACACTACTTCTGACCAGGGGCAGGGCCCAATAAGGGTCTGGTTAAAAAGTTGTTTGTTATATCGTGAAAAGGGGGCCGAAATAAGGTTACCTAATTTCCTCATGAATGAAATCCCTGCCAAAATGCTACTGCTGCGCGCTCGGATATGACTCATGTTTGCACATTTCACTGAATACCTGTGTTCATTGTTTTTTTATTTCATCTTTATTTAACCAGGTAGGACAGTTAAGAACAAGTTCTCATTTACAACTGTTACCTGGCCAAGATAAAGCAAAGCTGTGCGACACAAACAACAACTCAAGAGTTACAGGTGGGAGCTTCAGTTTCTAAGAACAGTGTTATACATCTTGCCTCAACTGATTTGGGGAAATTGTTCTCTATGCAAGCTACTACCATTTAACACTGGTCGGTTTCCACAGTCACCACCTCATGTTTCCAAATGAAGGCTACCCAGTGATGGGTTTCACCAGGCTACCCCAGTGATGGGTTTCACCAGGCTACCCAGTGATGGGTTTCACCAGGCTACCCCAGTGATGGGTTTCCCCAGGCTACCCAGTGATGGGTTTCACCAGGCTACCCCAGTGATGGGTTTCACCAGGCTACCCCAGTGATGGGTTTCACCAGGCTACCCCAGTGATGGGTTTCACCAGGCTACCCCAGTGATGGGTTTCACCAGGCTACCCCAGTGATGGGCTACCCCAGTGATGGGTTTCACCAGGCTACCCCAGTGATGGGTTTCACCAGGCTACCCCAGTGATGGGTTTCACCAGGCTACCCCAGTGATGGGTTTCACCAGACTACCCCAGTGATGGGTTTCACCAGGCTACCCCAGTGATGGGTTTCCCCAGGCTACCCCAGTGATGGGTTTCACCAGGCTACCCCAGTGATGGGTTTCACCAGGCTACCCAGTGATGGGTTTCACCAGGCTACCCCAGTGATGGGTTTCACCAGGCTACCCCAGTGATGGGTTTCACCAGGCTACCCCAGTGATGGGTTTCACCAGGCTACCCCAGTGATGGGTTTCACCAGGCTACCACAGTGATGGGTTTCACCAGGCTACCCCAGTGATGGGTTTCACCAGGCTACCCCAGTGATGGGTTTCACCAGACTACCCCAGTGATGGGTTTCACCAGGCTACCACAGTGATGGGTTTCACCAGGCTACCACAGTGATGGGTTTCACCAGGCTACCCCAGTCATGGGTTTCACCAGGCTACCCCAGTGATGGGTTTCACCAGGCTACCCCAGTGATGGGTTTCACCAGGCTACCCCAGTGATGGGTTTCCCCAGGCTACCCAGTGATGGGTTTCACCAGGCTACCCCAGTGATGGGTTTCACCAGGCTACCCCAGTGATGGGTTTCACCAGGCTACCCCAGTGATGGGTTTCACCAGGCTACCCCAGTGATGGGTTTCACCAGGCTACCCCAGTGATGGGTTTCACCAGGCTACCCCAGTGATGGGTTTCACCAGACTACCCCAGTGATGGGTTTCACCAGGCTACCCCAGTGATGGGTTTCCCCAGGCTACCCCAGTGATGGGTTTCACCAGGCTACCCCAGGGATGGGTTTCCCCAGGCTACCCCAGTAATGGGTTTCACCAGTCTACCCCAGTGATGGGTTTCCCCAGGCTACCACAGCGATGGGTTTCACCAGGCTACTCCAGTGATGGGTTTCACCAGACTACCACAGCGATGGGTTTACCCAGGCTACCACAGCGATGGGTTTCCCCAGGCTACCACAGCGATGGGTTTCACCACGTGGGTTCCCTTACTTCTGCTTGTTCTTGGTTAGCACCCAGTTTTCGTAACACTTTTACTATGGTTGGCTGATCTCAGATCTCATCATGTGGTTGTGTTCTATGTACAAACATACGTAGCATTATAGCATCGTGGTTGGGTTCTATTAACAAACATACGTAGCATTATAGCATCGTGGTTGGGTTCTATTAACAAACATACGTAGAATTATAGCATCGTGGTTGGGTTCTATTAACAAACATACGTAGCATTATAGCATCGTGGTTGGGTTCTATTAACAAACATACGTAGCATTATAGCATTGTGGTTGGGTTCTATTAACAAACATACGTAGCATTATAGCATCGTGGTTGGGTTCTATTAACAAACATACGTAGCATTATAGCATCGTGGTTGGGTATAGTAATATATATATATATAATATAATATATAATATAATATATATAATATATAGTGATTAGGTCATCATTATACCTCCTCATACTGTACCAATACATATAGTGATGAGGTCATCATTATACCTCCTCATACTGTACCAATACATATAGTGGTGAGGTCATCATTACACCTCCTCATACTGTACCAATACATATAGCAATGAGGTCATGGTTACAACTCCTCATACTGTACCAATACATATAGTGATGAGGTCATCATTACACCTCCTCATACTGTACCAATACATATAGCAATGAGGTCATGGTTACAACTCCTCATACTGTACCAATACATATAGTGATGAGGTCATGGTTACAACTCCTCATACTGTACCAATACATATAGTGATGAGGTCATCATTACACCTCCTCATACTGTACCAATACATATAGCGATGAGGTCATGGTTACAACTCCTCATACTGTACCAATACATATAGCGATGAGGTCATGGTTACAACTCCTCATACCATACCAATACATATAGCGATGAGGTCATCATTACACCTCCTCATACCATACCAATGCATTTGGTGATGAGGTCATGGTTACACCTCCTCATACTGTACCAATATATATAGTGGTGAGGTCATCATTACACCTCCTCATACTGTACCAATACATATAGCAATGAGGTCATGGTTACAACTCCTCATACTGTACCAATATATATAGCGATGAGGTCATCATTACACCTCCTCATACTGTACCAATACATATAGCGATGAGGTCATCATTACACCTCCTCATACTGTACCAATACATATAGCGATGAGGTCATGGTTACAACTCCTCATACTGTACCAATGCATATAGCGATGAGGTCATGGTTACAACTCCTCATACTGTACCAATACATATAGTGATGAGGTCATCATTACACCTCCTCATACTGTACCAATACATATAGCGATGAGGTCATGGTTACAACTCCTCATACTGTACCAATACATATAGCGATGAGGTCATGGTTACAACTCCTCATACTGTACCAATATATATAGCGATGAGGTCATCATTACACCTCCTCATACTGTACCAATACATATAGCGATGAGGTCATCATTACACCTCCTCATACTGTACCAATACATATAGCGATGAGGTCATGGTTACAACTCCTCATACCATACCAATACATATAGCGATGAGGTCATCATTACACCTCCTCATACTGTACCAATACATATAGCGATGAGGTCATCATTACACCTCCTCATACTGTACCAATACATATAGCGATGAGGTCATGGTTACAACTCCTCATACTGTACCAATGCATATAGTGGTGAGGTCATCATTACACCTCCTCATACTGTACCAATACATATAGTGATGAGGTCATCATTACACCTCCTCATACTGTACCAATACATATAGCGATGAGGTCATGGTTACAACTCCTCATACCATACCAATGCATTTGGTGATGAGGCCATTCATCATTTGTTTTCCCGGACCATTCCTCTGAGATGAGGCCATACTCCCAAACGAGTTAATTTAATGCCATGATGCATTCAGTCTCTGCTGTTCATTCAATTAATCCTGTAATCGATTGAACTGTTGTACCCCATCAAACCCAAAATAGAAGCTTGTTTTACTCTATCGTCTGTACACAAAGAAAAATGTAAGCAAACACTATGCAGCCTCAAAACGTGGTTAAAACTATAACGTTGATGTCAATGGACGGTCATTCTTTGCAGCCATATCTCTTGTCTATTAATTTGAGAGCGGTTTTACCAAAACAGGAGGTGGGTTACGTTTTGTTATTGTTTCTAATTGTGATTTCCCGCTTTAACGTATGTGTAGCTACCAATCTCTTTCAGAAACTACGGATAGGCTAATTACGAAGTTAATAACGATTCATAACTCATTCATAAAGTCTCCTATCTCGGCAACAACACCACTGTTGCTCTCACCGCACGGATCACTCACTCCGAGGTATGTGGAGACAGGTGTTAACGAAAGTGCAGAAAATAGCATACCTTATACTTCTAATTTAAAATAAGTCTGGTTTAAAGTTAGTAAATACATAATACAGGTTGCAGAAAAAGTGTATTGCCCCGTTACCAATGCCTGACTTGATTTTAATGACTCAACAAAAACTATAAAAGTATTTAAAATTCTTACCTGGATGGTTTGACTCGGGTCCCCTGACACTGGCCCTCCGACCAGCTTGCAGTACAAGTCACGTATCGATCGCCCATTGTCCCCTTCTCCGCAGGTCGCTGTCGCCGTGACTTTGGTCCCTTCCGCTAGGTTAAAATAAGGTGGGTGCAGGCTGTAGCCATTCACCCGGTTGGTTGGCAGCTCCTGGCCCTGCGCCGAGAGGCCGCAGATTAGCGGACATAACAGCAGCAAAACAAGCCGCGTAGGGCCGCCAGCCGCCAGGGATAGAGTCACCAGCACCGGTCCCTTCGCCATAGTCACCTGCCGGTGCTCTGCAGCAGTTCGTTAGATAAATAGACGACAGGGCTAGAGAAAAAAAACAACCGAAAAAAAACTAATAGCAATTACCTACAATAACAGATGTGATAAACTTTCCTGATTTATTAAAAAGTATAAATCGATGGTTAAAGCGATAGAAAGTTGAAACATTGAGCGGTGGAGAGCTGTCTGTGCGCGGAAAGCCTGTTGCTGTGCTGGCTGTCTCTCGCTTGGGCGGGCACCTATCTGTGCTGAGCTCTATTCTGTCCTCTCTCTCTCTCCACCCCTCGCTCTCTTTCTGCACCGTGTGTCTGAACCGGGATAGCTCAATGCCACGGGTTACTGTAGGGAATATGATGCGTCAGTCTGTACCAACTCAACCTGTTCTCAGAGCATTTCTCATTATTCTGTATGTAAAATCCGACACACTCCATTTAGAATGATATGTTGCGTTTTGTGTGATATGTATTAATTTGTGGATGTCCATCATCCATTTCGGATGATATGTTACTAATTACAAATCGTATTTTATGTTACGAATTTGCGGAAAACGTATGTTACGTTATGAATTCTGGCTAGGTGCTAAAATTAGGTAGCTCGCTAACGTTAGCTAGGCTATGGTTTAATAAAGGTTCAATTTAGGAGTTAGATTAAATTATTAAGGTTGGGGGAAGGGTTAGTTAAATGGTTAAGGTTAGGGGAAGGGTTAGTTAAATGGTTAAGGTTAGGGGAAGGGTTAGTTAAATGGTTAAGGTTAGGGGAAGGGTTAGTTAAATGGTTAAGGTTAGGGGAAGGGTTAGTTAAATGGTTAAGGTTAGGGGAAGGGTTAGGGGGGTATCTGTACTTTACTATTTATATTTTTGACAACTTTTACTTTTACTCCACTACATTCCTAAAGACAATTCTGTACTTATTACTCAATCCAATTAGCACACTTATCAAGAGACCATCCCTGGTCATCCCTACTGCCTCTGATCTGGAGGACTCACTAAACAGAGAACATCCCTGGTCATCCCTTCTGCCTCTGATCTGGAGGACTCACTAAACAGAGAACATCCCTGGTCATCCCTACTGCCTCTGATCTGGAGGACTCACTAAACAGAGAACATCCCTGGTCATCCCTACTGCCTCTGATCTGGCAGACTCACTAAACAGAGAACATCCCTGGTCATCCCTGGACTCACTAAACACAAATGCTTTGTTTTGTAAGTTGTTTGTAAATTATGTCCAAGTGTTGGAGTGTGCCCCATTGATAAAAATGTTGCCTTTGTTAACCTTTTGCATTGTTTGCTGTTTGGGGTTTTAGGCTGGGTTTCTGTACAGCACTTTGAGATATCAGCTGATGTACGAAGGGCTATATAAATAAATTTGATTTGATTTGATTTGATTTATTTAACTAGACAAGTCAGTTTAAGAACAAATTCTTATTTACAATGACAGCCTACCCTGGATGACACTGGGCCAATTGTGCCCACCCTATGGGACTCCCAATCGCGGCCGGTTGTGATACAGCCTGGAATCGAACCAGGGTCAGTAAGACCACCTCGCCACTCGGAAGCAATGCAGTGGTGGAAAAAGTACTCAGTTGTCATACTTGAGTAACAGTAAAGTCACCTGAATAGCAAATGACTCAAGTAAAAGTGAAAGTCACCCAGTAAAATACTATTTGAGTAAAAGTTTTAAAGTATTTACCAGTACAGCTGGTATCTGATGTTACTGAGCCAGATGCCTATGTGTCAGGGGAGAAGCTCCAGGTGGTATCTGATGTTACTGAGCCAGATGCCTATGTGTCAGGGGAGAAGCTCCAGGTGGTATCTGATGTTACTGAGCCAGATGCCTATGTGTCAGGGGAGAAGCTCCAGGTGGTATCTGATGTTACTGAGCCAGATGCCTATGTGTCAGGGGAGAAGCTCCAGGTGGTATCTGATGTTACTGAGCCAGATGCCTATGTGTCAGGGGAGAAGCTCCAGGTGGTATCTGATGTTACTGAGCCAGATGCCTATGTGTCAGGGGAGAAGCTCCAGGTGGTATCTGATGTTACTGAGCCAGATGCCTATGTGTCAGGGGAGAAGCTCCAGGTGGTATCTGATGTTACTGAGCCAGATGCCTATGTGTCAGGGGAGAAGCTCCAGGTGGTATCTGATGTTACTGAGCCAGATGCCTATGTGTCAGGGGAGAAGCTCCAGGTGGTATCTGATGTTACTGAGCCAGATGCCTATGTGTCAGGGGAGAAGCTCCAGGTGGTATCTGATGTTACTGAGCCAGATGCCTATGTGTCAGGGGAGAAGCTCCAGGTGGTATCTGATGTTACTGAGCCAGATGCCTATGTGTCAGGGGAGAAGCTCCAGGTGGTATCTGATTTTAAGTACCTTGGCATCATACTTGATTCCAACCTCTCTTTTAAAAAGCATGTGAAAAAGGTAATTCAAATAACTAAATTCAATATAGCTAATTTCCGATTTATACGAAATTGTTTGACTACAGAGGTAGCAAAACTGTACTTCAAATCTATGATACTCCCCCACTTAACATACTGCTTGACTAGTTGGGCCCAAGCTTGCTGTACAACATTAAAACCTATTCAGTCTGTCTACAAACAGGCTCTCAAAGTGCTTGATAGGAAGCCCAATAGCCATCATCATTGTCACATCCTTAGAAAACATGAGCTCTTGAGTTGGGAAAATCTTGTGCAATACACCGACGCATGTCTTGTATTCAAGATCCTAAATGGCCTGGCTCCCCCTCCACTCAATATTTTTGTTAAACAGAAAACCCAGACATATGGCAGCAGATCCACAAGGTCTGCCATGAGAGGTGACTGTATAGTTTCCCTAAGGAAAAGCACCTTTAGTAAATCTGCATTCTCTGTGAGAGCTTCCCATGTCTGGAATACACTGCCATCAGACACACATAACCGCACCACATATCACACTTTCACAAAATGCTTGAAGACATGGCTAAAGGTCAATCAGATTTGTGAACATTGTCCCTAGCTGTGTGTTGCCGCTTTCCATGTTGTCTGTAGCTTGTGAGGTGTGGAAACACTTAGTTGCTTTTATGAATTTTGTCTTGCTGCTTTTTGTTCTATGTTGCTCTGTCTGTATGCTATGTCTTGCTTGTCCTATGTTGCTATGTTGCTATGTCTATGGTGCTATTGTCTATATTGTAATTGTTTTTAATAATCTGCCCAGGGACTGCGGTTGAAAATTAGCCGGCTGGCTAAAACCGGCACTTTTACTGAAACGTTGATTAATGTGCACTGTCCCTGTAAAAATAAAATAAACTAAACTAAACTAAATATACTTAAGGATCAAAAGTAAATGTAGTTGCTAAAATATACTTTAGTATCAAAAGTAGAATTTTAAAATCCTTACATTAAGCAAACCAGAAGGGGCGGCAGGTAGCCTAGTGGTTAGAGGCAGGTAGCCTAGTGGTTAGAGGCAGGTAGCCTAGTGGTTAGAGGCAGGTAGCCTAGTGGTTAGAGGCAGATAGCCTAGTGGTTAGAGGCAGGTAGCCTAGTGGTTAGAGGCAGGTAGCCTAGTGGTTAGAGGCAGGTAGCCTAGTGGTTAGAGGCAGATAAATCAAATTAAATCAAATTTTATTTGTCACATACACATGGTTAGCAGATGTTAATGCGAGTGTAGCGAAATGCTTGTGCTTCTAGTTCCGACAATGCAGTGATAACCAACAAGTAATCTAACTAACAATTCCAAAACTACTGTCTTATACACAGTGTAAGGGGATAAGGAATATGTACATAAGGATATATGAATGAGTGATGGTACTAGAATAGTGGTTAGAGGCAGGTAGCCTAGTGGTTAGAGTGTTGGACTAGTAACCGAAAAGTTGCAAGATGGAATCCCCGAGCTGACAAGGTAAAAATCTGTCGTTCTGCCCCTGAACAGGGCAGTTAACCCACTGTTCCTAGGCCGTCATTGAAAATAAGAATGTGTTCTTAACTGACTTGCCTAGTTAAATAAAGGTTAAATAAAAAATCCACCCACCTTTGAGGTTTTGCCTTAAGTAACCATCTGCCTTATGTAACCATCTGCCTTATGTAACCATCTGCCTTAAGTAACCATCTGCCTTATGTAACATTTACATTTAAGTCATTTAGCAGACGCTCTTATCCAGAGCGACTTACAAATTGGTGCATTCACCTTATGACATCCAGTGGAACAGTCACTTTACAATAGTGCATCTAAATCTTAAAGGGGGGGAATACTTATCCTATCCTAGGTATTCCTTAAAGAGGTGGGGTTTCAGGTGTCTCCGGAAGGTGGTGATTGACTCCGCTGTCCTGGCGTCGTGAGGGAGTTTGTTCCACCATTGGGGGGCCAGAGCAGCGAACAGTTTTGACTGGGCTGAGCGGGAGCTGTACTTCCTCAGTGGTAGGGAGGCGAGCAAGCCAGAGGTGGATGAACGCAGTGCCCTTGTTTGGGTGTAGGGCCTGATCAGAGCCTGGAGGTACTGAGGTGCCGTTCCCCTCACAGCTCCGTAGGCAAGCACCATGGTCTTGTAGCGGATGCGAGCTTCAACTGGAAGCCAGTGGAGAGAACGGAGGAGCGGGGTGACGTGAGAGAACTTGGGAAGGTTGAACACCAGACGGGCTGCGGCGTTCTGGATGAGTTGAAGGGGTTTAATGGCACAGGCAGGGAGCCCAGCCAACAGCGAGTTGCAGTAATCCAGACGGGAGATGACAAGTGCCTGGATTAGGACCTGCGCCGCTTCCTGTGTGAGGCAGGGTCGTACTCTGCGGATGTTGTAGAGCATGAACCTACAGGAACGGGCCACCGCCTTGATGTTGGTTGAGAACGACAGGGTATTGTCCAGGATCACACCAAGGTTCTTAGCGCTCTGGGAGGAGGACACAATGGAGTTGTCAACCGTGATGGCGAGATCATGGAATGGGCAGTCCTTCCCCGGGAGGAAGAGCAGCTCCGTCTTGCCGAGGTTCAGCTTGAGGTGGTGATCCGTCATCCACACTGATATGTCTGCCAGACATGCAGAGATGCGATTCGCCACCTGGTCATCAGAAGGGGGAAAGGAGAAGATTAGTTGTGTGTCGTCTGCATAGCAATGATAGGAGAGACCATGTGAGGTTATGACAGAGCCAAGTGACTTGGTGTATAGCGAGAATAGGAGAGGGCCTAGAACAGAGCCCTGGGGGACACCAGTGGTGAGAGCGCGTGGTGAGGAGACAGATTCTCGCCACGCCACCTGGTAGGAGCGACCTGTCAGGTAGGACGCAATCCAAGCGTGGGCCGCGCCGGAGATGCCCAACTCGGAGAGGGTGGAGAGGAGGATCTGATGGTTCACAGTATCGAAGGCAGCCGATAGATCTAGAAGGATGAGAGCAGAGGAGAGAGAGTTAGCTTTAGCAGTGCGGAGCGCCTCCGTGATACAGAGGAGAGCAGTCTCAGTTGAATGACTAGTCTTGAAACCTGACTGATTTGGATCAAGAAGGTCATTCAGAGAGAGATAGCGGGAGAGCTGGCCAAGGACGGCACGTTCAAGAGTTTTGGAGAGAAAAGAAAGAAGGGATACTGGTCTGTAATTGTTGACATCGGAGGGATCGAGTGTAGGTTTTTTCAGAAGGGGTGCAACTCTCGCTCTCTTGAAGACGGAAGGGACGTAGCCAGCGGTCAGTGATGAGTTGATGAGCGAGGTGAGGTAAGGGAGAAGGTCTCCGGAAATGGTCTGGAGAAGAGGGGAGGGGATAGAGTCAAGCGGGCAGGTTGTTGGGCGGCCGGCCGTCACAAGACGCGAGATTTCATCTGGAGAGAGAGGGGAGAAAGAGGTCAGAGCACAGGGTAGGGCAGTGTGAGCAGAACCAGCGGTGTTGTTTGACTTAGCAAACGGGGATCGGATGTCGTCGACCTTCTTTTCAAAATGGTTGACGAAGTCGTCTGCAGAGAGGGAGGGGGGGGGGGATTCAGGAGGGAGGAGAAGGTGGCAAAGAGCTTCCTAGGGTTAGAGGCAGATGCTTGGAATTTAGCGTGGTAGAAAGTGGCTTTAGCAGCAGAGACAGAGGAGGAAAATGTAGAGAGGAGGGAGTGAAAGGATGCCAGGTCCGCAGGGAGGCGAGTTTTCCTCCATTTCCGCTCGGCTGCCCGGGAGCCCTGTTCTGTGAGCTCGCAATGAGTCATCGAGCCACGGAGCGGGAGGGGAGGACCGAGCCGGCCTGGAGGATAGGGGACATAGAGAGTCAAAGGATGCAGAGAGGGAGGAGAGGAGGGTTGAGGAGGCAGAATCAGGAGATAGGTTGGAGAAGGTTTGAGCGGGGGGAAGAGATGATAGGATGGAAGAGGAGAGAGTAGCGGGGGAGAGAGAGCGAAGGTTGGGACGGCGCGATACCATCCGAGTAGGGGCAGTGTGGGAGGTGTTGGATGAGAGCGAGAGGGAAAAGGATACAAGGTAGTGGTCGGAGACTTGGAGGGGAGTTGCAATGAGGTTAGTGGAAGAACAGCATCTAGTAAAGATGAGGTCGAGCGTATTGCCTGCCTTGTGAGTAGGGGGGGAAGGTGAGAGGGTGAGGTCAAAAGAGGAGAGGAGTGGAAAGAAGGAGGCAGAGAGGAATGAGTCAATGGTAGACGTGGGGAGGTTAAAGTCACCCAGAACTGTGAGAGGTGAGCCGTCCTCAGGAAAGGAGCTTATCAAGGCATCAAGCTCATTGATGAACTCTCCGAGGGAACCTGGAGGGCGATAAATGATAAGGATGTTAAGCTTGAAAGGGCTGGTAACTGTGACAGCATGGAATTCAAAGGAGGCGATAGACAGATGGGTAAGGGGAGAAAGAGAGAATGACCACTTGGGAGAGATGAGGATCCCGGTGCCACCACCCCGCTGACCAGAAGCTCTCGGGGTGTGCGAGAACACGTGGGCGGACGAAGAGAGTAACCATCTGCTCCAGTTTCAACTGACCTGAGCCCTAGGACCGTGCCCCAGGACTACCTGACATGATGGCTCCTTGCTGTCCCCAGTCCACCTGACTGTGCTGCTGCTCCAGTTTCAACTGTTCTGCCTTATTATTATTTGACCATGCTGGTCATTTATGAACATTTGAACATCTTGGTCATGTTCTGTTATAATCTCTACCCGGCACAGCCAGAAGAGGACTGGCCACCCCACATAGCCCGGTTCCTCTCTAGGTTTCTTCCTAGGTTTTGGCCTTTCTAGGGAGTTTTTCCTAGCCACCGTGCTTTTACACCTGCATTGTTTGCTGTTTGGGGTTTTAGGCTGGGTTTCTGTACAGCACTTTGAGATATCAGCTGATGTACGAAGGGCTATATAAATAAATTTGATTTGATTTGATTTGATCTGCCTTAAGTAACCATCTGCCTTATGTAACCATCTGCCTTCAGTAACCATCTGTCTTATGTAACCATCTGTCTTATGTAACCATCTGCCTTCAGTAACCATCTGCCTTAAGTAACCATCTGCCTTATGTAACCATCTGCCTTATGTAACCATCTGCCTTCAGTAACCATCTGCCTTAAGTAACCATCTGCCTTATGTAACCATCTGCCTTAAGTAACCATCTGCCTTATGTAACCATCTGCCTTATGTAACCATCTGCCTTAAGTAACCATCTGCCTTATGTAACCATCTGCCTTATGTAACCATCTGTCTTCAGTAACCATCTGCCTTATGTAACCATCTGCCTTAAGTAACCATCTGCCTTATGTAACCATCTGCCTTATGTAACCATCTGCCTTATGTAACCATACCAAACATAACATGCTAAATGGAGCTTTGCGGATTTACGTACAGAATAATACAAAGTGCTCTGTGACCAGGTTGCAACAACTACACACACCTCTCTATTGCCCCTGGGACTGGTCTCTCTCTCTGATTGACAGATTTGGCATGGCAGGGAATGAGATTCCATAGGGGAAATTGATATGGAACTTTGTAATAAATCTCAAAACGCAGATCAAGCGTGTCAATATGTGGTTATAATATGCAAGTTCAAAAACATCTTCTCTACTGTTACAAAATAAATTAACATTTTAATCAGTTACGCCCTTCTTGCGGTGTCTCCTTTTCGCTCCTATCTGTCTCGAGTTACTCAGCCCCCCCCCCCCAACAGAACGTATAGAAGGACATCAAACACAGTATCTCAGCTCCTCCGACAAGTCACTGCCCTGCCTGGGATTCCCAAGATCAACCAAAACAAATGATCTGAAACAACAGGAAGATTGAGCTAGACTTGGTTTACGTCCCAAAATGGCACCCTATATCCCCCTACATAGTGCATTACTTTTGACCAGACCCCATTGGGTAGTGCACTATGTAGGAAATAGGGTACAATTTGGGACACATTCCTGGGAGTTGAAGACTGCTGGACACCGTATTCCCAGAAACACATGGACTTTTGTCAACAGTAGTGCATGAAATAGGGAATATGGTGCCATTCAGGATGCAAACGGCTGGGTCGGTGTCTCGGACAGGGGAAGGAGACTGTGCCTGAGACTGGAGACACATGGGTGACTGGGTGTCAGGGGGAGAAATGCAATGGGTCGGTGTCTCGGACAGGGGAAGGAGACTGTGCCTGAGACTGGAGACACATGGGTGACTGGGTGTCAGGGGGAGAAATGCACTGGGTCGGTGTCTCGGACAGGGGAAGGAGACTGTGCCTGAGACTGGAGACACATGGGTGACTGGGTGTCAGGGGGAGAAATGCACTGGGTCGGTGTCTCGGACAGGGGAAGGAGACTGTGCCTGAGACTGGAGACACATGGGTGACTGGGTGTCAGGGGGAGAAATGCACTGGGTCGGTGTCTCGGACAGGGGAAGGAGACTGTGCCTGAGACTGGAGACACATGGGTGACTGGGTGTCAGGGGGAGAAATGCACTGGGTCGGTGTCTCGGACAGGGGAAGGAGACTGTGCCTGAGAGACATGGGCTGTGGGTGTCAGGGGAAGGAGACTCAGTTGTCATACTTGAGAGTAAAAGTAAAGACACCTTAACAGAAAATGACTCAAGTAAAAGTGAAAGTCGCCCAGTAAAATACTACTTGAGTAAAAGTGTTAAAGTATTTGGTTTGAAATATGTGTCAAAAGTAAAACTCAGGGCCCCCTTCCATCATTGGGGAACATCCCCCGCCCCCTTCCATCATTGGGGAACATCCCCCGCCCCTTCCATCATTGGGGAACATCCCACACCCCCCCTCCGCCCCCTTCCATCATTGGGGAACATCTCACCCCCCCCCTCCGCCCCCTTCCATCATTGGGGAACATCTCACCCCCCCCCGCCCCCTTTCATCATTGGGGAACATCTCACCCCCCCCCTTTCATCATTGGGGAATTTTGCTATAGGGTGGAGAGAACATATTGAGTTTTAAGTCTAATATATTATTATATACACATTTTGTCATGTTTATGTGTGTTCATCTGAATCATTCAAACATTACAACAAAATCTATGGGCTCAAAAACGTTAGCTGATCTGGACATTACTGACAGGACAAGAGGAAAACTACTGATGCACTAACCCATTTCAAAATGGCACCTTGTGCATTCTACTAATTGCAACTTGCAAGAGGAAATTTAGATGAGAAATAAATCAATGATCATTATAATAATCGGAACAGACAGTTTGGGAACCACTGGTTTAGGCCAAGGACAGACAAGTGGCACCTTCTCCGATTGGTCTTTGTTCTGTGTGTATGTCTGCTTAAACCCCAGGAGAGATAGAGAGAGACAACCCTCCTTTTCCTCTCTGTTTAATCCTCAGACTCTCTCTTTCTCTCTCAGTCTCTCTCTCTTTCCCTCTTTTAATTCGGTAATCTCTTCTCTCACACTGGGAGCTTTCAACTGTCTGGAAGCATAAGGCAAAGGCTAGCTAGGCTGTGTGTGGTTGGGTAAGACAGGGAGGAAACCAACAGCTATAGCTAATTAGGACACTCAGTTTCATGGTGAGAGATACAGGGTCCAGGCAACATGTTTCCGCTCCTGAAATCTGCTGTTGGTCTCTGCTCATCCTCCTCAACTACATAGTTGTTTAACCATTTGCTTACATCACCTATAACAACTTCTCTCTCCCCTTCTCCCCCTCTCTCCTTCGCTCTCCCCTTCTCTCTCTCCTTCTCTCTCCCCTTCTCTCTCTCCTTTTCTCTCCCCTTCCCTCTCTCTCCTTCCCTCTCCCCTTCTCTCTTTCCTTTTCTCTCCCCCTCTCTCTCTCCTTTTCTCTCCCCTTTTCTCTCCCCTTCTCTCTCTCATTTTCTCTCTCATTTTCTCTCCCCTTCTCTCTCTCTTTCTCTCTCTCCCCTTCTCTCTCCCCTTCTCTCTCTCCCTTTCCCTCTCTCCTCTCTCTCTCCTTCCCTCTCTCCCCTTCTCACTCTCCTTCCCTCTCTCTCCTTCCCTCTCTCTCTCCCCTTCCCTCTCTCCCCTTCTCGCTCTCCTCCTCCCTCTCTCCCCTTCTCGCTCTTCTTCCCTCTCTCTCCTTCTCTCTATCTCTCCCCTTCCCTCTCTCCTCCTCTCTCTCTCCTTCCCTCTCTCTCCTTCCCTCTCTCTCCTTCCCTCTCTCTCCTTCCCTCTCTCTCCTTCCCTCTCTCCTGTACATTCCTGTTCCTTCTACATGCCTGTTCCTTCTACATGCCTGTTCCTTCAGGCTGCAGGGCTGTAATTGCACCCCCCCACCCTTCTCTCTCTTCCTCCTGAAGCTTTAAATAAACTGAACAAAAATATAAACGCAACATGCAACAATTTCAAAGATTTTACTGAGTTACAGTTCATGTAAGGACATCAATTTAAATAAATTCAGTAGGACCTAATCTATGGATTTCACGACTGGGAATAGAGATGTGCATCTTTTGGTCACAGATATTAAAAAGTTAGGGGGGCGTGGATCAGAAAACCAGTCAGTATCTGGTGTGGATCAGAAAACCAGTCAGTATCTGGTGTGGATCAGAAAACCAGTCAGTATCTGGTGTGGATCAGAAAACCAGTCAGTATCTGGTGTGACCACCATTTGCCTCATGTAGCGCGACACATCTCCTTCACATAGTGTTGATCAGGCTGTTGATTTTGGCCTCTAGAATGTTGTCCCCACTCCTCTTCCATGGCTGTGTGAAGTTGCTGGATATTGGAGGGAACTGGAACATGCTGTCGTACACGTCGATCCAGAGCATCCCAAACATGCTCAATGGGTGACATGTCTGGTGAGTATGCAGGCCATGGAAGAACTGGAACATTTTCAGCTTCCAGGAATTGTGTACAGATCCTTGCGACATGGGGCCGTGCATTATCATGCTGAAACATGAGATGATGACGGCAGGTGAGCTTCCCTGAGACAACTGTTTCTGACAGTTTGTGCAGAATTTCTTCAGGTGTGCAAACCCACAGTTTCATCAGCTGTCCGGGTGGCTGGTCTCAGACAATCCCGCAGGTGAAGAAGCCGGATGTAGAGGTCCTGGGCTGGTGTGGCTACACGTGGTCTGCTGTTGTGAGGCAGGTTGGACGTACTGCCAAATTCTCTAAAACGACGTTGGAGGCGGCTTCTGGTAGAGAAATGAACATTCAATTCTCTGGCAACAGCTCTGGTGGATATTCCTGCAGTCAGCATGCCAATTTAACTCTCCTTCAAAACTTGAAACATCTGTGGCATTGTGTTGTGTGACAAAACGGCACATTTTAGAGTGGACTTTTTTTTCATCAGCACAAGGTGCACCTGTGTAATGGTCATGCTATTTAATCAGCTTCTTGATATGCCACACCTGTCAGGTGGATGGATTATCTTGGGAAAGGAGAAATGCTCACTAACAGCGATGTAAACAAATTTCTGCACAAAATTTGAGAGAAATAAGCTTTTTGTGAGTGTGGAACATTTCTGGGCTCTTTTATTTCAGCCCATGAAACATGAAACCAACCGCTTACAGACCAACCGTTTACAGCCCATGAAACATGGGACCAACACTTTACATGTTGCATTTTATATTTTTGTTCAGTGTAAATGGCAGAGGTTAACAGTGGGTTAACTGCCTTGTTCAGGGACAGATTTTTATCTTGTCTGCGCGGGGATTTGATCCAGCAACCTTTCGGTTACTGGCCCAACACTCTAACCACTAGGCTACCGGCCCAACACTCTAACCACTAGGCTACCTGCTGGTTACTGGCCCAACACTCTAACCACTAGGCTACCTGCTGGTTACTGGCCCAACACTCTAACCACTAGGCTACCTGCTGGTTACTGGCCCAACACTCTAACCACTAGGCTACCTGCTGGTTACTGGCCCAACACTCTAACCACTAGGCTACCTGCTGGTTACTGGCCCAACACTCTAACCACTAGGATACCTGTTGGTTACTGGCCCAACACTCTAACCACTAGGCTACCTGTTGGTTACTGGCCCAACACTCTAACCACTAGGCTACCTGCTGGTTACTGGCCCAACACTCTAACCACTAGGCTACCTGCTGGTTACTGGCCCAACACTCTAACCACTAGGCTACCTGCTGGTTACTGGCCCAACACTCTAACCACTAGGATACCTGTTGGTTACTGGCCCAACACTCTAACCACTAGGCTACCTGTTGGTTACTGGCCCAACACTCTAACCACTAGGCTACCTGCTGGTTACTGGCCCAACACTCTAACCACTAGGCTACCTGCTGGTTACTGGCCCAACACTCTAACCACTAGGCTACCTGCTGGTTACTGGCCCAACACTCTAACCACTAGGCTACCTGCTGGTTACTGGCCCAACACTCTAACCACTAGGGTACCTGCTGGTTACTGGTCCAACACTCTAACCACTAGGCTACCTGCTGGTTACTGGCCCAACACTCTAACCACTAGGGTACCTGCTGGTTACTGGTCCAACACTCTAACCACTAGGCTACCTGCTGGTTACTGGCCCAACACTCTAACCACTAGGCTACCTGCTGGTTACTGGCCCAACACTCTAACCACTAGGCTACCTGCTGGTTACTGGCCCAACACTCTAACCACTAGGCTACCTGCTGGTTACTGGCCCAACACTCTAACCACTAGGATACCTGTTGGTTACTGGCCCAACACTCTAACCACTAGGCTACCTGTTGGTTACTGGCCCAACACTCTAACCACTAGGCTACCTGCTGGTTACTGGCCCAACACTCTAACCACTAGGCTACCTGCTGGTTACTGGCCCAACACTCTAACCACTAGGCTACCTGCTGGTTACTGGCCCAACACTCTAACCACTAGGCTACCTGCTGGTTACTGGCCCAACACTCTAACCACTAGGCTACCTGCTGGTTACTGGCCCAACACTCTAACCACTAGGCTACCTGCTGGTTACTGGCTCAACACTCTAACCACTAGGCTACCTTCTGGTTACTGGCCCAACACTCTAACCACTAGGCTACCTGTTGGTTACTGGCCCAACACTCTAACCACTAGGCTACCTGCTGGTTACTGGCCCAACACTCTAACCACTAGGCTACCTGCTGGTTACTGACCCAACACTCTAACCACTAGGCTACCTGCTGGTTACTGGCCCAACACTCTAACCACTAGGCTACCTGCTGGTTACTGGCCCAACACTCTAACCACTAGGCTACCTGCTGGTTACTGGCCCAACACTCTAACCACTAGGCTACCTTCTGGTTACTGGCCCAACACTCTAACCACTAGGCTACCTGTTGGTTACTGGCCCAACACTCTAACCACTAGGCTACCTGCTGGTTACTGGCCCAACACTCTAACCACTAGGCTACCTGCCGCCATATTTACCTGGCCCACATCTGGGAAGACAGCCCTCAGAGATTTTACCTGGCCCACATCTGGGAAGACAGCCCTCAGAGATTTTACCTGGCCCACATCTGGGAAGACAGCCCTCAGAGATTTTACCTGGCCCACATCTGGGAAGACAGCCCTCAGAGATTTTACCTGGGCCGGCTACCCGGGCAGACTTGAATTGCACTTTTCGCACCAAAGTATCTCTAGATGACAGAAAGCATCTACTTCCTGAGCGGTATGACGGCTGAGTGGTCCCAAGGTGTTTATATTGTAAAGTGACTGTTCCACTCGATGTCATAAGGTGAATGCACCAATTTGTAAGTCGCTCTGGATAAGAGCGTCTGCTAAATGACTTAAATGTAAATGTAATGTATATTTGCGTACAAAAGTTTGTACAGATGAACGTGGTACCTTCAGGCGTTTGGAAATTGCTCGCAAGGATGAACCAGACTTGTGGAGGTCAACCATTTTTGAAGGATTGGCTTAATCAGCGTAATCTACCAACCAATCATCTACCCATGTGTCTTGTGCACCTCTGTCGTTTCGGTCTGACGTCTTGGCAATGAAGAGATTGTGTTTGTATCTGTTATTGGATCGTATTTTCCCAACAAGCGCGACACACGTCAACCACAGATTCTAAGGGTGTAGTCTTTCTTCTTCGCGTGTGAAGCTATTAGCTAGCTAGTCCTTTGCTAATTAGCTAGTTAGCCGTGTCCTTTGCTAATTAGCTAGCTAGCCGTATCCTTTGCTAATCAGCTAGCTAGCTGTGTCCTTTGCTAATTTTCTAGCTAGCTATGTCCTTTGCTAATTAGCTATCTAGCTGTGTCCTTTGCTAATTAGCTAGCTAGCTGTGTCCTTCGCTAATTAGCTAGCTAGCAGTGTCCTTCGCTAATTAGCTAGCTAGCTATGTCCTTTGCTAATTGGCTAGCTAGTTAGCTATGTATTTTGCTAAATAGATAGCTAGCCGTGTCCTTTGCTAATTATCTAGCTAGCTGTGTCGTTTGCTAATTAGCTCGCAGCTAGCAGGACTCTACAGCCTCGGTTTTTCGGATGACTGCCTTGCCTGGTTCACCAATTACTTTGCAGACAGAGTTCAGTGTGTCAAATCGGAGGGCATGCTGTCCGGTCCTCTGGCAGTCTCTATGGGGGTGCCACAGGGTTCAATTCTCGGGCCGACTATTTTCTCTGTGTATATCAATGATGTTGCTCTTGCTGCGGGCGATTCCCTGATCCACCTCTACGCAGACGACACCATTCTATATACTTTCGGCCCGTCATTGGACACTGTGCTATCTAACCTCCAAACGAGCTTCAATGCCATACAGCACTCCTTCCGTGGCCTCCAACTGCTCTTAAATGCGAGTAAAACCAAATGCATGCTTTTCAACCGATCGCTGCCTGCACCCGCATGCCCGACTAGCATCACCACCCTGGATGGTTCCGACCTTGAATATGTGGACATCTATAAGTACCTAGGTGTCTGGCTAGACTGCAAACTCTCCTTCCAGACCCACATCAAACATCTCCAATCGAAAATCAAATCAAGAGTCGGCTTTCTATTCCGCAACAAAGCCTCCTTCACTCACGCTGCCAAGCTTACCCTAGTTAAACTGACTATCCTACCGATCCTCGACTTCGGCGATGTCATCTACAAAATGGCTTCCAACACTCTACTCAGCAAACTGGATGCAGTCTATCACAGTGCCATCCGTTTTGTCACTAAAGCACCTTATACCACCCACCACTGCGACTTGTATGCTCTAGTCGGCTGGCCCTCACTACATATTCGTCGCCAGACCCACTGGCTCCAGGTCATCTACAAGTCCATGCTAGGTAAAGCTCCGCCTTATCTCAGTTCACTGGTCACGATGGCAACACCCATCCGTAGCACGCGCTCCAGCAGGTGTATCTCACTGATCATCCCTAAAGCCAACACATCATTTGGCCGCCTTTCATTCCAGTACTCTGCTGCCTGTGACTGGAACGAATTGCAAAAATCGCTGAAGTTGGAGACTTTTATCTCCCTCACCAACTTCAAACATCAGCTATCCGAGCAGCTAACCGATCGCTGCAGCTGTACATAGTCTATAGGAAAATAGCCCACCCATTTTCACCTACCTCATTCCCATTCTGTTTTTTATACTGTTTTTATTTATTTATCTTTCTGCTCTTTTGCACACCAATATCTCTACCTGTACATGACCTGATCATTTATCACTCCAGTGTTAATCTGCAAAACTGTATTATTCGCCTACCTCCTCATGCCTTTTGCACACATTGTATATAGACTGCCCATTTTTTTTCTACTGTGTTATTGACTTGTTAATTGTTTATTCCATGTGTAACTCTGTGTTGTCTGTTCACACTGCTATGCTTTTATCTTGGCCAGGTCGCAGTTGCAAATGAGAACTTGTTCTCAACTAGCCTACCTGGTTAAATAAAGGTGAAATAAAAAAATAAAATAAAAAAGGGCCTATTGTTTTTTCTCCCTTTGAGGCCAGGGGGGGTGAATGTTTTTGCTAGCACCCCACAAGTTCCGGCCACGCCTCACAGTCGTTTGATTCGCAAAAATTAAATGATGACAAATACTTTACTCAGTAAGGTCACTCCCATAGTCACTCCCATAGTCATTCCTATAGTCACTCCCATAGTCACTCCCATAGTCATTCCCATAGTCATTCCTATAGTCACTCCCATAGTCACTCCCATAGTCATTCCCATAGTCATTCCTATAGTCACTCCCATAGTCACTCCCATAGTCATTCCTATAGTCACTCCCATAGTCACTCCCATAGTCACTCCCATAGTCATTCCCATAGTCACTCCCATCCCTATGGCCATTACCACTAAGGCCAACTCTGAATGGATAATGTTGTGCGCAATAGCCCGGGGACAAGGTTAGACTTCCGCAACGCATATAAGGCCCTGCCCCGCCCCCCTTTCGGAAAAGCTGACCACGACTCCATTTTGCTGATCCCTGCCTACAGACACAAACTAAAACTAGAGGCTCCCACGCTGAGGTCTGTCCAACGCTGGTCCGACCAAGCTGCTTCCATCACGTGGACTGGGATATGTTTCGTATTGCGTCAGATAACAACATTGACGAATACGCTGATTCGGTGTGCGAGTTCATTAGAAGTGTGTTGAAGATGTCGTTCCCATAGCAACGATTAAAACATTCCCTAACCAGAAACTGTGGATTGATGGCAGCATTCGCGTGAAACTGAAAGCGCGAACCACTGCTTTTAATCAGGGCAAGGTGTCTGGTAACATGACCGAATACAAACAGTGCAGCTATTCCTTCCGCAAGGCTATCAAACAAGCTAAGCGTCAGTACAGAGACAAAGTAGAATCTCAATTCAATGGCTCAGACACAAGAGGCATGTGGCAGGGTCTACAGTCAATCACGGACTACAAGATGAAACCCAGCCCCGTCACGGACCAGGATGTCTTGCTCCCAGGCAGACTAAATCACTTTTTTGCCCGCTTTGAGGACAATACATTTAAACGTGTTAACCCTCGCAAGGCTGCAGGCCCAGATGGCATCCCCAGCCGCGCCCTCAGAGCATGCGCAGACCAGCTGGCCGGTGTGTTTACGGACATATTCAATCAATCCCTATACCAGTCTGCTGTTCCCACATGCTTCAAGAGGGCCACCATTGTTCCTGTTCCCAAGAAAGCTAAGGTAACTGAGCTAAACGACTACCGCCCCGTAGCACTCACTTCCGTCATCATGAAGTGCTTTGAGAGACTAGTCAAGGACCATATCACCTCCACCCTACCTGACACCCTAGACCCACTCCAATTTGCTTTACCGCCCAAATAGGTCCACAGACGATGCAATCTCAACCACACTGCACACTGCCCTAACCCACCTGGACAAGAGGAATACCTATGTGAGAATGCTGTTCATCGACTACAGCTCGACATTCAACACCATAGTACCCTCCAAGCTCGTCATCAAGCTCTAGACCCTGGGTCTCGACCCCGCCCTGTGCAACTGGGTACTGGACTTCCTGACGGGCCGCCCCCAGGTGGTGAGGGTAGGTAACAACATCTCCTCTCCTCTGATCCTCAACACTGGGGCCCCGCAAGGGTGCGTTCTGAGCCCTCTCCTGTACTCCCTGTTCACCCACGACTGCGTGGCCACGCACGCCTCCAACTCAATCATCAAGTTTGCGGATGACACAACAGTGGTAGGCTTGATTACCAACAACGACGAGACGGCCTACAGGTAGGAGGTGAGGGCCCTCGGAGTGTGGTGTCAGGAAAATAACCTCACACTCAACGTCAACAAAACTAAGGAGATGAATGTGGACTTCAGGATACAGCAGAGGGAACACCCCCCTATCCACATCGATGGAACAGTAGTGGAGAGGGTAGCAAGTTTTAAGTTCCTCGGCATACACATCACAGACAAACTGAATTGGTCCACTCACACAGACAGCATCGTGAAGAAGGCGCAGCAGCGCCTCTTCAACCTCAGGAGGCTGAAGAAATTCAGCTTGTCACCAAAAGCACTCACAAACTTCTACAGATGCACAATCGAGAGCATCCTGGCGGGCTGTATCACCGCCTGGTACGGAAACTGCTCCGCCCTCAACCGTAAGGCTCTCCAGAGGGTAGTGAGGTCTGCACAACGCATCACCGGGGGCAAACTACCTGCCCTCCAGGACACCTACACCACCCGATGTTACAGGAAGGCCATAAAGATCATCAAGGACATCAACCACCCGAGCCACTGCCTGTTCACCCCACTATCATCCAGAAGGCGAGGTCAGTACAGGTGCATCAAAGCTGGGACCGAGAGACTGAAAAACAGCTTCTATCTCAAGGCCATCAGACTGTTAAACAGCCACCACTAACATTGAGTGGCCGCTGCCAACACACTGACACTGACTCAACTCCAGCCACTTTAATAATGGGAATTGATGGGAATGATGTAAATATATCACTAGCCACTTTAAACAATGCTACCTTATATAATGTTACTTACCCTACATTATTCATCTCATATGCATACGTATATACTGTACTCTATATCATCGACTGCATCCTTATGTAATACATGTATCACTAGCCACTTTAACTATGCCACTTTGTTTACTTTGTCCACATACTCATCTCATATGTATATACTGTACTCGATACCATCTACTGTATGCTGCTCTGTACCATCACTCATTCATATATCCTTATGTACATATTCTTTATCCCCTTACACTGTGTATAATACAGTAGTTTAGGAATTGTTAGTTAGATTACTTGTTGGTTATCACTGCATTGTCGGAACTAGAAGCACAAGCATTTCGCTACACTCGCATTAACATCTGCTAACCATGTGTATGTGACAAATAAAATTGGATTTGATTTGATTTGAGACTGAGGACAGTGTGCTGCCCTGTGCTATGGACTATATGGTCCATTGGAAGCTGTGACCAGATGTCTTCACTTCTTCATTCCCTATCACTTTTCACTTTATTGGATTTTAGACGCATTTCATTGGTGCACGGGCTAAGAGAGAGCTTCCACCATATGTCTTGGACCAATTAAATCATTTGAAGATGAATGAAGGAGTCGACATCTCAAGGAGAAAGGTATAGGGAGTAGGGAAGCCCCCGTCTCCGCTGTCTGCCAACACACACACACACGCGCTGTCTCCCATACACACGTTGACCTATGACCTATGGCTGAGCAGTATCACAGCTGACTACCGGAGGTCAAGCCAGCAGGGTTGATTTAGGAAGTTCTCTAGTCAATGTGCTAATGACATTCCTGACTGGGGATGGGAGGGGCCCAAATGGCCCTTATATAGAGCCCTACGGGGCCCTGGTCTAAAGTAGTGCACTATATAAGGAATAGGGTGCTAGGCCCTGGTCAAAAGTAGTGCACTATATAAGGAATAGGGTGCTAGGCCCTGGTCAAAAGTAGTGCACTATATAAGGAATAGGGTGCTAGGCCCTGGTCAAAAGTAGTGCACTATATAAGGAATAGGGTGCTAGGCCCTGGTCAAAAGTAGTGCACTATATAAGGAATAGGGTGCTAGGCCCTGGTCAAAAGTAGTGCACTATATAAGGAATAGGGTGCTAGGCCCTGGTCAAAAGTAGTGCACTATATATAAGGAATAGGGTGCTAGGCCCTGGTCAAAAGTAGTGCACTATATAAGGAATAGGGTGCTAGGCCCTGGTCAAAAGTAGTGCACTATATAAGGAATAGGGTGCTAGGCCCTGGTCAAAAGTAGTGCACTATAAAGGAATAGTGTGCACTATATAAGGAATAGGTGCTAGGCCCTGGTCAAAAGTAGTGCACTATATAAGGAATAGGGTGCTAGGCCCTGGTCAAAAGTAGTGCACTATATAAGGAATAGGGTGCTAGGCCCTGGTCAAAAGTAGTGCACTATATAAGGAATAGGGTGCTAGGCCCTGGTCAAAAGTAGTGCACTATATAAGGAATAGGGTGCTAGGCCCTGGTCAAAAGTAGTGCACTATATAAGGAATAGGGTGCTAGGCCCTGGTCAAAAGTAGTGCACTATATAAGGAATAGGGTGCTAGGCCCTGGTCAAAAGTAGTGCACTATATAAGGAATAGGGTGCTAGGCCCTGGTCAAAAGTAGTGCACTATATAAGGAATAGGGTGCTAGGCCCTGGTCAAAAGTAGTGCACTGGTCAAAAGTACTATATAAGGAATAGGGTGCTAGGCCCTGGTCAAAAGTAGTGCACTATATAAGGAATAGGGTGCTAGGCCCTGGTCAAAAGTAGTGCACTATATAAGGAATAGGGTGCTAGGCCCTGGTCAAAAGTAGTGCACTATATAAGGAATAGGGTGCTAGGCCCTGGTCAAAAGTAGTGCACTATATAAGGAATAGGGTGCTAGGCCCTGGTCAAAAGTAGTGCACTATATGGGGAATAAAGTGACATTTGGAACATATGTTTGAGGGAGACGCATTGGGGTTTAAGACAGAAGGTCCCGCTGCACGCGGATGAGGGAAGTGTCATCGAGGTGTCACAATTTACTTTAAAGGTTTAGAGAGTAAACTTCACTTCAAGTGGAGGTGGCAGGGGTGTAGGAGGAAGAATTGGAGACTGTGGCTTCCCAAACGGATCCCTGTTCCCTACATGGTATCCATATGTCTCTGGTCAAAAGTAGTACACAATGTAGGGAATAAGGTGGCATTTGGGATACGGTACCTCCGAAGAGTAAGTGAAGGAAGGGAAGAAAGGAGGAAGGATGGAAGGAGAAGGAGGGAAGGGAAGGATGGAGGGAAGGGAAGGATGGAAGGAAGGAGGGAAGGGAAGGAG
Organism: Oncorhynchus gorbuscha; assembly: GCF_021184085.1. Lineage (NCBI taxonomy): Eukaryota > Metazoa > Chordata > Actinopteri > Salmoniformes > Salmonidae > Oncorhynchus > Oncorhynchus gorbuscha. The sequence goes on along the minus strand of NC_060175.1, from coordinate 102,607,945 downwards.
GGAAAGGATAGGATGGAAGGGAAGGAGGGAAGGGAAGGATGAAGGGGAAGGAGGGAAGGGAAGGAGGGAAAGGAAGGATGGAAGAGAAGGAGGGAAGGGGGAAAGGAAGGGAAGGATGGAAGGGAAGGATGGAAAGGAAGGATGGAAGGGAAGGATGAAAGGGAAGGATGGAAGGGAAGGAGGGAAGGGAAGGAGGGAAGGGAAGGGAAGGGGGAAAGGAAGGATGGAAGGGAAGAAGGGAAGGGAAGGAGAGAAGGGAAGAAGGAAAGGAGGGAAGGGAAGGGAAGGAGGGAAGGGAAGAGAAGGAGGAAAGGGAGGATGGAAGGGAAGAAGGGAAGGGAAGGGAAGGAGGGAAGGGGGAAAGGAAGGATGGAAGGGAAGAAGGGAAGGGAAGGAGGGAAGGGAAGGGAAGGAGGGAAGGGAAGGGAAGGAGGGAAGGGGGAAAGGGAGGAGAGAGAGAGAGCCTCTTAAGACTAGTGCCCATGTCACTTCAGAGTAGTGAGGAGCCATCTCCTCTCCAGTCGCCCTCCCCTCTCCTCTCCAGTCGCCCTCCCCTCTCCTCTCCAGTCGCCCTCCCCTCTCCTCTCCAGTCGCCCCCCCTCTCCTCTCCAGTCGCCCTCCCCTCTCGTCTCCAGTCGCCCTCCCCTCTCCTCTCCAGTCGCCCTCTCCCTCTCCTCTCCAGTCGCCCTTCCCTCTCCTCTCCAGTCGCCCTCCCTCTCCTCTCCAGTCGCCCTCCCCTCTCCTCTCCAGTCGCCCTCCCCTCTCCTCTCCAGTCGCCCTCCCCTCTCCTCTCCAGTCGCCCTCCCCTCTCCTCTCCAGTCGCCCTTCCCTCTCCTCTCCAGTCGTCCTCCCCTCTCCTCTCCAGTCGCCCTCCCCTCTCCTCTCCAGTCGCCCTTCCCTCTCCTCTCCAGTCGCCCTCCCCTCTCCTCCATGACAGAGTGAGAAAAGAGGTAGAGAAAGAGAGAATGAAACAGAGTGAAAGAAAAGCTGAGAGATTATGAAAAAAGAGAGAGAGAGAGCAATGTAAAGGGGTGAGGGGGTCAGGAGTCAGGGGATAGTACAGGCTCCAACAGTTTCTCTCTTTCTAGAGAAAGGATCCAACAGTCTCTCTCTCTCTAGATAAAGGATCCAACAGTCTCTCTAGAGAAAGGATCCAACAGTCTCTCTCTCTAGAGAAAGGATCCAACAGTCTCTCTCTAGATAAAGGATCCAACAGTCTCTCTCTCTAGAGAAAGGATCCAACAGTCTCTCTCTCTCTCTAGAGAACGGATCCAACAGTCTCTCTCTCTCTCTAGAGAAAGGATCCAACAGTCTCTCTCTAGAGAAAGGATCCAACAGTCTCTCTCTCTCTAGATAAAGGATCCAACAGTCTCTCTAGAGAAAGGATCCAACAGTCTCTCTCTAGATAAAGGATCCAACAGTCTCTCTCTCTAGAGAAAGGATCCAACAGTCTCTCTCTCTCTAGATAAAGGATCCAACAGTCTCTCTAGAGAAAGGATCCAACAGTCTCTCTCTAGAGAAAGGATCCAACAGTCTCTCTCTAGATAAAGGATCCAACAGTCTCTCTCTAGATAAAGGATCCAACAGTCTCTCTCTAGATAAAGGATCCAACAGTCTCTCTCTCTCTAGAGAAAGGATCCAACAGTCTCTCTCTCTCTAGAGAAAGGATCCAACAGTCTCTCTCTCTCTAGTTAAAGGATCCAACAGTCTCTCTCTAGAGAAAGGATCCAACAGTTTCTCTCTCTCTAGAGAAAGGATCCAACAGTCTCTCTCTCTCTAGATAAAGGATCCAACAGTCTCTCTCTAGAGAAAGGATCCAACAGTCTCTCTAGAGAAAGGATCCAACAGTCTCTCTAGAGAAAGGATCCAACAGTCTCTCTCTCTCTAGATAAAGGATCCAACAGTCTCTCTCTCTCTAGAGAAAGGATCCAACAGTCTCTCTCTCTCTCTAGAGAAAGGATCCAACAGTCTCTCTCTAGAGAAAGGATCCAACAGTCTCTCTCTCTCTAGATAAAGGATCCAACAGTCTCTCTCTAGAGAAAGGATCCAACAGTCTCTCTCTAGAGAAAGGATCCAACAGTCTCTCTCTCTCTAGAGAAAGGATCCAACAGTCTCTCTCTAGAGAAAGGATCCAACAGTCTCTCTCTCTCTAAATAAAGGATCCAACAGTCTCTCTCTCTAGAGAAAGGATCCAACAGTCTCTCTCTCTCTAGAGAAAGGATCCAACAGTCTCTCTCTCTCTAGAGAAAGGATCCAACAGTCTCTCTCTAGAGAAAGGATCCAACAGTCTCTCTCTCTAGAGAAAGGATCCAACAGTCTCTCTCTAGAGAAAGGATCCAACAGTCTCTCTCTCTCTAGATAAAGGATCCAACAGTCTCTCTCTCTAGAGAAAGGATCCAACAGTTTCTCTCTCTCTAGAGAAAGGATCCAACAGTCTCTCTCTCTCTAGATAAAGGATCCAACAGTCTCTCTCTAGAGAAAGGATCCAACAGTCTCTCTAGAGAAAGGATCCAACAGTCTCTCTAGAGAAAGGATCCAACAGTCTCTCTAGATAAAGGATCCAACAGTCTCTCTAGAGAAAGGATCCAACACTCTCTCTCTAGAGAAAGGATCCAACAGTCTCTCTCTAGAGAAAGGATCCAACAGTCTCTCTCTCTCTCTAAATAAAGGATCCAACAGTCTCTCTCTCTCTAGAGAAAGGATCCAACAGTCTCTCTCTCTCTAGAGAAAGGATCCAACAGTCTCTCTCTCTCTAGAGAAAGGATCCAACAGTCTCTCTCTCTCTAGAGAAAGGATCCAACAGTCTCTCTCTCTCTCTAGAGAAAGGATCCAACAGTCTCTCTCTCTCTAGAGAAAGGATCCAACAGTCTCTCTCTCTCTAGAGAAAGGATCCAACAGTCTCTCTCTCTAGAGAAAGGATCCAACAGTCTCTCTCTCTCTAGATAAAGGATCCAACAGTCTCTCTAGAGAAAGGATCCAACAGTCTCTCTCTCTAGATAAAGGATCCAACAGTCTCTCTCTCTAGATAAAGGATCCAACAGTCTCTCTCTCTCTAGATAAAGGATCCAACAGTCTCTCTAGATAAAGGATCCAACAGTCTCTCTCTCTCTCTAGATAAAGGATCCAACAGTCTCTCTCTCTCTAGATAAAGGATCCAACAGTCTCTCTCTAGATAAAGGATCCAACAGTCTCTCTCTCTAGAGAAAGGATCCAACAGTCTCTCTCTAGAGAAAGGATCCAACAGTCTCTCTCTCTCTAGAGAAAGGATCCAACAGTCTCTCTCTCTAGAGAAAGGATCCAACAGTCTCTCTCTCTCTAGATAAAGGATCCAACAGTCTCTCTCTCTCTAGATAAAGGATCCAACAGTCTCTCTCTCTCTAGAGAAAGGGAGTGAAGTAAAGTTGGAGAGAGGGAATAAAAGAGGGTGAGAAAGAGAGAATGAAAGAGCAGTAGTGAAAAGGAGGTCAAGAAAGAGGTAGAGAGGTAGTATCAGAGGGATGTGTAGAGGGGCCATAGATCCCACCTTTCTGCATGCCTCTCTCTCTCTCTCCCGCTCTCTTTCCCTGGGTGCATCATGTGGTGAGCGATGCTCCATGGAAACATCCTGTCACATCAATCAGCATGAACTCTCTCCTATCTTCTCCTCCTCTTCCATCCGTAAATAAAGGATGGTGTCATCC
>NC_060175.1:102581765-102599265 GCF_021184085.1 Oncorhynchus gorbuscha | reverse complement strand
ACACCTTTTAACCAGGGCCCGGGGGGGTGGGGGGGGGGCTCCAGACAATTAAAAGTATTGGGAAGTACCCTACATAAGGCTCTGGGGGCATGTATGGACGGATAAGGTAGTTTTTTTTAGGTCTCATTATATTCCCTAGCGCCCCTTCACCAGCCTCTGGCTGAGACAATGCTTCCTCTGTTACCTGGCGCCCAGAAGCTCCCTTCAACCTCGACGCCCCTCAGACGCAGGTGGGGTCCAGGTAGGGTAGGTAGAAAACGGGCAGCGCTGAGCGTAGAGCTGTCTGTACAGGAACAGGAAACATGTCCACTGTTCCTCTTACTCTCCCCACTGAGGCCTCTTACTCTCCCCAGAGGCCTCTTACTCTCCCCAGAGGCCTCTTACTCTCCCCCACTGAGGCCTCTCCCCACTGCCTCTTACTCTCCCCAGAGGCCTCTTACCCTCCCCACTGAGGCCTCTTACTCTCCCCCACTGAGGCCTCTCCCCACTGAGGCCTCTTACTCTCCCCAGAGGCCTCTTACCCTCCCCACTGAGGCCTCTTACTCTCCCCCACTGAGGCCTCTTACTCTCCCCACTGAGGCCTCTCCCTACTGAGGCCTCTTACTCTCCCCACCGAGGCCTCTTACCCTCCCCACTGAGGCCTCTTACTCTCCCCACTGAGGCCTCTTACTCTCCCCACTGAGGCCTCTCCCCACTGAGGCCTCTTACTCTCCCCATTGAGGCCTCTTACTCTCCCCATTGAGGCCTCTTACTCTCCCCACTGAGGCCTCTTACTCTCCCCAGAGGCCTCTTACCCTCCCCACTGAGGCCTCTTACCCTCCCCACTGAGGCCTCTTAACCTCCCCACTGAGGCCTCTTAACCTCCCCACTGAGGCCTCTTAACCTCCCCACTGAGGCCTCTTAACCTCCCCACTGAGGCCTCTTAACCTCCCCACTGAGGCCTCTTAACCTCCCCACTGAGGCCTCTTACTCTCCCCCACTGAGGCCTCTTACTCTCCCCACTGAGGCCTCTTACTCTCCCCACTGAGGCCTCTCCCCACTGAGGCCTCTTACTCTCCCCACTGAGGCCTCTTACCCTCCCCACTGAGGCCTCTTACCCTCCCCACTGAGGCCTCTTACCCTCCCCACTGAGGCCTCTTACCCTCCCCACTGAGGCCTCTTACCCTCCCCACTGAGGCCTCTTACCCTCCCCACTGAGGCCTCTTACCCTCCCCACTGAGGCCTCTTACTCTCCCCACTGAGGCCTCTCCCCATTGAGGCCTCTTACTCTCCCCACTGAGGCCTCTCCCCACTGAGGCCTCTTACTCTCCCCACTGTTCCTCTTACTCTCCCCAGAGGCCTTACTCTCCCCAGAGGCCTCTTACTCTCTCTTACTCTCCCCAGAGGCCTCTTACTCTCCCCAGAGGCCTCTTACTCTCCCCACTCCCCATTGATATCCCTGACACAGGTCATTCCCAAATGACATCTTAATCCTTATATAGTGCACTATGTTTGATCAGGGCCCATAAGTATCCGGTCAAAAGTAGTGCCCTAAACAGGGAGCCATTTGGGATCAAGCCTTTAAACACCAAAACCCTCAACTGTGTCTAAGCTCCATGGCTAATTGAGTCTGTTTCAACCAAACCTCAGATTCCAGGGTGGAATTATCCCGACATCTTTAAAAGATGTCACAGGCAATATTCTTTACATAGTGAGCTACTTCTGACCAGAAGCCTTTGGGCCCTGGTAAGAACTAGTGTACTAAATAGAGAATAGGGTCCCATATGGGACACAGGCCTGTTCTGCGAACTTGATTCCAACCAATTAAACCCCTGAATAAAAAGACAAGTATGAGACGTGAGACAGCGGGTCATGTGACCTCAGACCCATTTTAGGAGGCTGTGAGAGAGCTGAGAGACAGGGACTAATGCTGTAATCAGCATTCTCAATAATGAAGGGCTTCACCAACCTAAGCTATTTCATTTCACCTGGGGGCTGGGGGAGACAGAGAAAGAGAGAGGTTTGGAAAAGAGTGTGGGAAACAAACAGACACCAATTTAAAATGTAATTTTACCTCAGCGAGAGATTTTAAAATCAGTCCTTTCATTTGACCTCAGCGAGAGAGATTTTAAAGCAGTCTGCTATCAGCTGTTGGGACTCCGGACCAAGTCTGTGTTTACAGTGATGACTATCTACATACTCCCTGTTATCTTAACATAGCCTAAACGTTAGTTTCAGAATGGACACTAAAACAGCTGTTCAGAGTGGTTTAGGTTAGCAGTTAGCACCGAGATTCCCTTTAGGTGAGGCGAGGAGACGAGATTTGGAATGATGGCTTCGCGAGACTTAAATAAACACAGTCATTCCTTTTCAATTATATTTGAGATTAATTTCAAATGTAGGATGTTGACTATGGTACATATACACCAATCCCTCGGTGACAGGTTCTGTCAATTGTCTTCTATTTCCTGATAACACTAAAATGGACTAAAAATAAGTTTCACAGGTAAACATGTATTGACACGGAGTGCCATCTAGTGGTGAAAATGTAGCACTACAGACGATTCTACAAGATGCCTCTTGATGTATCATGTCAAAACAGTCTGGACACAATTCCTGGAAGCTGAAAATGACCCCGTTCAGGCCTCCCGGGTGGCGCAGTGGTTAAGGGCGCTGTACTGCAGCGCCAGCTGTGCCACCAGAGACTGAGTTCGCGCCCAGGCTCTGTCGTAACCGGCCGCGACGCACAATTGGCCTAGCGTCGTCAGGGTTAGGGAGGGCTTGGCCGGTAGGGATATTCTTGTCTCATTGCGCACCAGCGACTCCTGTGGCGGGCCGGGCGCAGTGCACACTGACCAAGGTTGCCAGGTGCACGGTGTTTCCTCCGGCGCATTGGTGCGGCTGGCTTCTGGGTTGGATGCGCACTGTGTTAAGAAGCAGTGCGGTTTGGTTGGGTTGTGTATCGGAGGACGCATGGCTCTCAACCTTCGTCTCTCCCGAGTCCGTACGGGAGTTGTAACGATGAGACAAGATCGGAGCTACTAAACAATGATACCACGAAATTGGGGATAAAAAGGGGAAAAATTCACACACAAAAAAATAAAATGTCCCCGTTCTTCCAGTTGTTTCGTTAATATTTGTGTTCAGGACACCTAAAATCACTCACGTGGAGACGGGCATCTTTCACACACAAATAAATGTGTTTAGACAACCTGCTTTCAAGCAGGCATTGACAATCAGATTTATTTTATTTTTTAATCCAAATGTTCGGAACTATGAACTGGGGTTAAGACCAATCATCTATGAGTAATAATGACGCTTGAAACAAATTCTAATTCATTTTTATTTTACAAAGGGATTCCAGAGGCTCCTCTCCTAGAAGTTCCTGTTAGGAAAAGAGAGAAGAAGAGAACGTTAGATCTGACCAATCACAGTTTAATTTAGTAGAGCCTGACCAATCACAGTTTAATATAGTAGAGCCTGACCAATCACAGTTTAATTTAGTAGATCTGACCAATCACAGTTTAATATAGTAGAGCCTGACCAATCACAGTTTAATATAGTAGAGCCTGACCAATCACAGTTTAATATAGTAGAGCCCGACCAATCACAGTTTAATATAGTAGAGCCCGACCAATCACAGTTTAATTTAGTAGATCTGACCAATCACAGTTTAATTTAGTAGATCTGACCAATCACAGTTTAATTTAGTAGATCTGACCAATCACAGTTTAATATAGTAGAGCCTGACCAATCACAGTTTAATATAGTAGAGCCTGACCAATCACAGTTTAATTTAGTAGAGCCTGACCAATCACAGTTTAATTTAGTAGAGCCTGACCAATCACAGTTTAATATAGTAGAGCCTGACCAATCACAGTTTAATATAGTAGAGCCTGACCAATCACAGTTTAATTTAGTAGATCTGACCAATCACAGTTTAATATAGTAGAGCCTGACCAATCACAGTTTAATATAGTAGATCTGACCAATCACAGTTTAATATAGTAGAGCCTGACCAATCACAGTTTAATATAGTAGAGCCTGACCAATCACAGTTTAATATAGTAGAGCCTGACCAATCACAGTTTAATATAGTAGAGCCTGACCAATCACAGTTTAATATAGTAGAGCCTGACCAATCACAGTTTAATTTAGTAGATCTGACCAATCACAGTTTAATATAGTAGAGCCTGACCAATCACAGTTTAATATAGTAGAGCCTGACCAATCGCAGTTTAATTTAGTAGAGCCTGACCAATCACAGTTTAATACAGTAGAGCCTGACCAATCGCAGTTTAATTTAGTAGAGCCTGACCAATCACAGTTTAATATAGTAGAGCCTGACCAATCACAGTTTAATTTAGTAGACCCTGACCAATCACAGTTTAATATAGTAGAGCCTGACCAATCACAGTTTAATTTAGTAGAGCCTGACCAATCACAGTTTAATATAGTAGAGCCTGACCAATCACAGTTTAATTTAGTAGAGCCTGACCAATCGCAGTTTAATTTAGAGCCTGACCATAGTAGAGCCTGACCAATCACAGTTTAATTTAGTAGAGCCTGACCAATCGCAGTTTAATTTAGAGCCTGACCATAGTAGAGCCGGACCAATCACAGTTTAATTTAGTAGAGCCTGACCAATCGCAGTTTAATTTAGAGCCTGACCATAGTAGAGCCTGACCAATCACAGTTTAATTTAGAGCCTGACCATAGTAGAGCCTGACCAATCGCAGTTTAATTTAGTAGAGCCTGACCAATCACGGTTTAATTTAGTAGAGCCTGACCAATCACAGTTTAATTTAGTAGAGCCTGACCAATCACAGTTTAATTTAGTAGAGCCTGACCAATCACAGTTTAATTTAGTAGAGCCTGACCAATCACAGTTTAATTTAGTAGAGCCTGACCAATCACAGTTTAATATAGTAGAGCCTGACCAATCACAGTTTAATTTAGTAGAGCCTGACCAATCGCAGTTTAATTTAGTAGAGCCTGACCAATCGCAGTTTAATTTAGTAGAGCCTGACCAATCGCAGTTTAATTTAGTAGAGCCTGACCAATCAGTTTAATTTAGTAGAGCCTGACCAATCGCAGTTTAATTTAGTAGAGCCTGACCAATCGCAGTTTAATTTAGTAGAGCCTGACCAATCGCAGTTTAATTTAGTAGAGCCTGACCAATCGCAGTTTAATTTAGTAGAGCCTGACCAATCGCAGTTTAATTTAGTAGAGCCTGACCAATCACAGTTTAATTTAGTAGAGCCTGACCAATCAGTTTAATTTAGGCCAATAACAGCACCAATCACAGTATTATTTAGTCGAACAACGGCACCAATCACACACTGGCTGTGCCCAAATACCCATGTGTGCGTTCTAAATACAACTGAGGAGTATCTCCATCTGTAATAAAGCACTTTTGTGTGTAAAAACTCATTCTGATTGGCTGGGCCTGGCTCCTCAAAAAACATGGCTTATTTCAAAGCCGATTGTCACCAAAAACTTTATTAATTAACCTATATAGTTTATATAGTCTCCCCGCCTACATCTCTCCCAGTCAACATTATCTTTGCTCAAACTGACCCTGAATGACATCATGGGTCTTAAAGAGACAGGCACACTTTTATAAAATAACAGATAGCTTTTTTTTTTTTGCAATTGTTGATGATCAGTACAATACAATAGTGACTTTGGCTAATAGGCCTTCTTCATTGGTTGTGGTATCGAGTATCTAAGTCAAAACTTGTTGGTATCGTGACAAAACACCAGGCAGAACACAGAACAGCAGAAATGTACCTACTTAGACACGATGCTGTCGGTCTTCGCCAGCCTCAGGAGGGAGTCGTCGGCCTCGCCCTGCAGGACGGGACAGGAGGGTCCGTTAGATAGTCCCTCACACACACACACACACACACACACACACACACACACACACACACACACACACACACACACACACACACACACACACACACACACACACACACACACACACACACACACACACACACACACTGTCCTGTTAAACACACACACACACACACACACTACAGTCAACTACTGTCCTGTTAAACACACACACACACACACACACACACACACACACACACACACACACACACCAGTCAACTACTGTCCTGTTAAACACACACACACACACCAGTCAACTACTGTCCTGTTAAACACACACACACTACAGTCAACTACTGTCCTGTTAAACACACACACACACACACACACACACACACACACACACACACACACACACACACACACACACACACACACACACACACACACACACACACACACACACACACACACACACACACACACACACACACATGTTACCACCATCACACAGAAGATACCACACAATATCAAATGATGCCATGGTGACTTGAGGGATAAATGTGCGAGTGGCTTCCTCTCCTGAATCTACACCGATAACGCCAGACTTTAGATAGGAAGGAGGTAAAGGTCTCTATAATTCATGTACCTGGATCAAAGATAGTTGATGCCAGTGGAGGTTTAGCTATAACCTTGCTATGGAGGAGAGAGCATGGCCTCAAACCATCTCAGTTATCTGTTAACAGAGCCACCGCAGGAGGACAGAGCCACCGCAAGAGGACAGAGCCTCCGCAAGAGGACAGAGCCACCGCAAGAGGACAGAGCCACCGCAGAGGACAGAGCCACCGCAGGAGGACAGAGCCACCGCAGGAGGACAGAGCCACCGCAAGAGGACAGAGCCACCGCAAGAGGACAGAGCCACCGCAAGAGGACAGAGCCACCGCAAGAGGACAGAGCCACCGCAAGAGGACAGAGCCACCGCAAGAGGACAGAGCCACCGCAAGAGGACAGAGCCACCGCAAGAGGACAGAGCCACCGCAAGAGGACAGAGCCACCGCAAGAGGACAGAGCCACCGCAGGAGGACAGAGCCACCGCAGGAGGACAGAGCCACCGCAGGAGGACAGAGCCACCGCAGGAGGACAGAGCCACCGCAGGAGGACAGAGCCACCGCAGGAGGACAGAGCCACCGCAGGAGGACAGAGCCACCGCAGGAGGACAGAGCCACCGCAGGAGGACAGAGCCACCGCAGGAGGACAGAGCCACCGCAGGAGGACAGAGCCACCGCAGGAGGACAGAGCCACCGCAGGAGGACAGAGCCACCGCAGGAGGACAGAGCCACCGCAGGAGGACAGAGCCACCGCAGAGGAGGACAGAGCCACCGCAGGAGGACAGAGCCACCGCAGGAGGACAGAGCCACCGCAGGAGGACAGAGCCACCGCAGGAGGACAGAGCCACCGCAGGAGGACAGAGCCACCGCAGGAGGACAGAGCCACCGCAGGAGGACAGAGCCACCGCAGGAGGACAGAGCCACCGCAGGAGGACAGAGCCACCGCAGGAGGACAGAGCCACCGCAGGAGGACAGAGCCACCGCAGGAGGACAGAGCCACCGCAGGAGGACAGAGCCACCGCAGGAGGACAGAGCCACCGCAGGAGGACAGAGCCACCGCAGGAGGACAGAGCCACCGCAGGAGGACAGAGCCACCGCAGGAGGACAGAGCCACCGCAGGAGGACAGAGCCACCGCAGGAGGACAGAGCCACCGCAGGAGGACAGAGCCACCGCAGGAGGACAGAGCCACCGCAGGAGGACAGAGCCACCGCAGGAGGACAGAGCCACTACAGGCCAAGCCTCGCTGCCTAAGACCTGCAACATCGCCTTGTGTAAGGTTGCAAAATTCCAGTAACTTTTCCACGAAATCCCGGTCATAAATTTGCAACCCACTCCTCACGAAAGCGGAGACACCTACCATTCTACGGATGGCACCACAGATAGCGTAGGTCTTGAACTGGCCATTGAAGCGACCGGTTGCCTTGTCAACCTGCAATAAAAAAATATATATATTTGTACAATGAGGTTATATAAGAAGAGGGCCTGTCATGCCAAATATTGACCCCCTGCCAAAAAGTGCCAAATATTGACCCCCTGCCAAAAAGTGCCAAATATTGACCCCCTGTCAAAAAGTGCCAAATATTGACCCCCTGCCAAAGAGAAGCTACTAGCGTCCGTTGCTAGAACATGCCAAATTCTGCAATACATTGTTTGAAGGGTATTTACAATATGTTTTAGCCTTAAATCTCACCATTTATTGGCAGATAACGTATAGAACATGATCCATGGTCACTGAAAAAAAAAAAACCTACACTCGATCCCTCCGATGTCAACAATTACAGACCAGTATCCCTTCTCTCCAAAACTCTTGAACGTGCCGTCCTTGGCCAGCTCTCCCGCTATCTCTCTCTGAATGACCTTCTTGATCCAAATCAGTCAGGTTTCAAGACTAGTCATTCAACTGAGACTGCTCTCCTCTGTATCACGGAGGCGCTCCGCACTGCTAAAGCTAACTCTCTCTCCTCTGCTCTCATCCTTCTAGATCTATCGGCTGCCTTCGATACTGTGAACCATCAGATCCTCCTCTCCACCCTCTCCGAGTTGGGCATCTCCGGCGCGGCCCACGCTTGGATTGCGTCCTACCTGACAGGTCGCTCCTACCAGGTGGCGTGGCGAGAATCTGTCTCCTCACCACGCGCTCTCACCACTGGTGTCCCCCAGGGCTCTGTTCTTGGCCCTCTCCTATTCTCGCTATACACCAAGTCACTTGGCTCTGTCATAACCTCACATGGTCTCTCTTATCATTGCTATGCAGACGACACACAATTAATCTTCTCCTTTCCCCCTTCTGATGACCAGGTGGCGAATCGCATCTCTGCATGTCTGGCAGACATATCAGTGTGGATGACGGATCACCACCTCAAGCTGAACCTCGGCAAGACGGAGCTGCTCTTCCTCCCGGGGAAGGACTGCCCGTTCCATGATCTCGCCATCACGGTCGACAACTCCATTGTGTCCTCCTCCCAGAGCGCCAAGAACCTTGGCGTGATCCTGGACAACACCCTGTCGTTCTCAACTAACATCAAGGCGGTGGCCCGTTCCTGTAGGTTCATGCTCTACAACATCCGCAGAGTACGACCCTGCCTCACACAGGAAGCGGCGCAGGTCCTAATCCAGGCACTTGTCATCTCCCGTCTGGATTACTGCAACTCGCTGTTGGCTGGGCTCCCTGCCTGTGCCATTAAACCCCTTCAACTCATCCAGAACGCCGCAGCCCGTCTGGTGTTCAACCTTCCCAAGTTCTCTCACGTCACCCCGCTCCTCCGTTCTCTCCACTGGCTTCCAGTTGAAGCTCGCATCCGCTACAAGACCATGGTGCTTGCCTACGGAGCTGTGAGGGGAACGGCACCTCAGTACCTCCAGGCTCTGATCAGGCCCTACACCCAAACAAGGGCACTGCGTTCATCCACCTCTGGCCTGCTCGCCTCCCTACCACTGAGGAAGTACAGCTCCCGCTCAGCCCAGTCAAAACTGTTCGCTGCCCTGGCCCCCCAATGGTGGAACAAACTCCCTCACGACGCCAGGACAGCGGAGTCAATCACCACCTTCCGGAGACACCTGAAACCCCACCTCTTTAAGGAATACCTAGGATAGGTTAAGTAATCCCTCTCACCCCACCCCCCTAAGTTTTAGATGCACTATTGTTAAGTGACTGTCCCACTGGATGTCATAAGGTGAATGCACCAATTTGTAAGTCGCTCTGGATAAGAGCGTCTGCTAAATGACTTAAATGTAATGTAAATGTAATGTAATGATTTAGTGAGCAGGCTGTAAAACATAGGAAACGATGGACGACAACACCACCGGCGAGCTAAGAGCACGTCTCCAAAAACCTCTTTATTTAGCTAGCTAGCGCTAAGCTTCGTTTTCTATTGTACTACTTGTTTTAAAAATCGCCCTCTCTCTTATACGAAGTAGCCCATGAAAAGTGCCGTCAGCTTTAACATTTTATTTTAAAAAGGTTATAACGCCGGTAATCAAGCGTCTTGTCGTCTGGAGCGATCAGATCGTACTCCGTACCCCCACCATCCCAGGACCTACACGATTCATGTGGATAACCCGTTTTAAAATTCAAACGGCGAATATCACTGGAAAGTTTGCATCCCAGTCTTGAAATAGATGTTCAATAAATGTAGATTTTGGCGCTTGTAGACGGTCTCATAATGTACCCTACCGCCACACGGCCCTACCGCCACACGGCCCTACCGCGGCCCTAACGCTACACGGCCCTAACGCCACACGGCCCTCACGCCACACGGCCCTCACGCCACACGGCCCTAACGCCACACGGCCCTAACGCCACACGGCCCTAACGCCACACGGCCCTAACGCCACACGGCCCTAACGCCACACGGCCCTAACGCCACACGGCCCTACCGCCACACGGCCCTACCGCCACACGGCCCTAACACTACACGGCCCTAACACTACACGGCCCTAACACTACACGGCCCTAACACTACACAGCCCTAACACTACACAGCCCTAACACTACACAGCCCTAACACTACACAGCCCTAACACTACACAGCTCATTTAAACTATCAAAGCTGGCTGATTAGTTGATTATTTGAATCAGCCTTTTAGTGCTAGGGGAAAATCCAAACTGTGCACCCTTTGGGGTCCCGAGGACTGAGTTTGGGTTACCTGTGTTCTCTCTCTATAGTAGCTGATCAGTTGTCAGTATTGTGAAATAATTATAATATAAGATTTGAGTAGCAGAGCTGCCTCTTATTAAAATCCTATCAGATCCCGTAGAGGTTAAATCCTATCAGTATCGACATGCTCCGACAACGCACTTAGCGGCTGTTCTGTCTGTGTGCCGTTTTGGGAAAATGAGTCTTCGGCCGTTGTAGGAAAGACGCATCGTTAAACCACGTGTACGCTCAGCTTCCACCGCTTTCGGGGGAAACTGGGCCCAGATCAATGAAAGACTACTGGGTGTGTTTCCGTGGAGGCTGCTGAGGGGAGGACGGCTCATAAATGGTCAGAACCGAGCAAATGGAATGGCATCAACCACCTGCTAACCAATGTGTTTGATGCATTTGATACCATTCCACTGAATCCGCTCCAGTCATTACCACGAGCCCAGTCCTCCCCAATGAAGGTTCCACCAATCTCCTGTAGTGTGGCTCAAATGGAACACGGTCCCCTGTGTTTAATAGGGTGCCATTTGGGACAAAGACACTAAAGTACATTATGAAGTCATAGAGTTCTATAGCTTGTGCCACTAGTCATTACCTCAGCAATGTTGATCTGGATAGAGGCGTGGTCCTTGGCCCCGATGATTCTGTTGCTCGCAGAGCTGAAAGACACAGGGTCATAGCAAGTTGCATATAGAATCAGACTTACAGGAACTCTAGCTAATGTTGTCGACAGGGCAAAATTAAGTTAGAGTGCATTCATCAACACAAAGTTAAATTATGTATCTAGCTATGGAACCAACTATCTATCCATGACACAAACGTCTAACATTGCTCGTTGTCGTAGGCTTGTTTCGTTCCAGGTGTGGCGCTACGAGGTACTCACCATTTACGTGGGACGTACAGGTCCACGAATTCACCAGCGTCGTTCTGCATTCTGTTTTTTTGGGTGATGATGACCGGTCACTCGATCTGTGAGTAGCAGAGAAAAAGATCGAGCTATTAATCAGATAGCTTGCACCACACAGAAGTTCAGCACCCTGCCCTGTCACACACCACCTTAGCGACTGCCGCCCGATGTAGAAAGTCATGGAACACTGGTCCCTTTAATTATCACATACCGTTTTACCCACTTCATATGTAAACACTGTATTCTAGTCAAGGCCTATGCTATTTAACTATTGCTGTACCGATACCATTCTTCAGATATAGTACATGTTCTATCCATATGGTAACATAGCGGTTAGAACGTTGGGCAAGTAACCGGAAGTATCCCCGAGCTGACGAGGTAAACCCGCTGTTCCCCGGGAGCAGGTGGATGCCCCCCCCCCGGGGTTAAACGCGGTAGAAACATTTCAGTTGGAGAACTGACGAGGCACCCCCCTTTCCCATATAGTCTATACATCCATCAAATATAGATTTATACGCCGGACATGTGACATTTTAAGACCTAATATTTCTTCATTCTGTTCCTAGGCTATCATTGTAAATAAGAATGTTCTTAACCGACTTGCCTAGTTAAATAAAAACTTAAAAAAAAATGTTTTTACTACATTAGCTATTATAGAGCAATTAGCTAGCTAGCTTAATGTGTTAACGTGTTAGATAGTTAGTCAAACTCAACATTTCTCGTTTGCATGGCAACGTTAGGTTAGGAAACATAATGCGCTTATTAAATATCAGAATTGATGAAGCAATCTCTGGCGGAGAAGAGAGACGTTCATGAGCAAATACGAAGCCATGTGAACATTTGCGTTGACGCCGGAGCATCCAGCATGTGGCCAACTTTTTCCACCATAAATGTGCCAAAATAACGACAACATTCAAAATAAATAAAACACTGCCGTTAGCGGAGATACTTCGCAATATATATATATTTACCTATTGGGCCGCTATGGTTCGTGAAAGTACAGTATTTTTGTATTCGTACAAACAGAGAAAATATTTCTCTCACCTTTTATCACAAATGGCTGACAGGAAAGAGAGAACGTCGTTACCGGATGTTGAACCTTCTGCTACCGGTGTCGCAAGTAATTACTTCCGTACGGAAACATTAAAAACCAAAACTTGGCTTTTGTGCAAATATTGTTAAAAAATGTTTTTTAGAATGATCCACAAACTACGTTACGCGAGTAAAGTCATACCATATATATAAGAAATCACAGCTGTAATGGAAACATTAAGTTTCGGTAAAATGTTATAAATACCGACAAATAATTTGTTCGTCACGAGATGATATGGTGTGTGGTACTCCCACTAAGACTCGGGGAAACTACAGTTTATTAGGCTACAGATGAAACAAGTTATGATGAACTTCACAGAGTGGTCAAATAAACATTTCAAATCTAATTTTATTTGTCACATGTTAACAACAGCTGTAGACTAGCAATGAAATGCTTACTTACAGGCCGTTCACAACAATGCAGAGAGAAAGAAAATATAGAAATCATTGAAAGGTCATAATAAATACACAATGAGTAATGATAACTTGGTAAAGTGACTGATAAACAGTAGCAGCAGTGTATGTGCTGAGACAAAAGAGTTGGTGTAAAAAGTGTTAATGCAGATAGTAAATAGTTACCTGGACTCACTATTTAGCCATCTAATGGCTTGGGGAAGAAGCTGTTCAGGGTCCTGTTGGTTCCAGACTTCCACCAGTACAGCTTGCCATGCAGTAGCAGAGAGAACAGTCTATGACTTGGGTGGCTGGAGTCTTAAAACATTTTTTAGGGCTTTCCTCTGAGAACTGCCTGGCAGGGGCGCAACTTTCACTGGGGACAGGGGGGACATGACCCCTCCACATTCTGAAACAGTATTTTTGCCCCCTCCCCCCAGTTTTAGAATTGCACTGTGATATAAACACGGCCGGGGGCTTTAGGACCATGTGGACACCTCAGAGCTGTCGAGTAGGTTGTTTTCCGGTTCAAGCAGGCAGAACGTAGGACCACATGGACACCACATCTTGTGCAGGCAGGTTGTGTGAAGGCAAAGCTTCTGAAAGGCTGACGGATAGGACCAGCATGGAAAAGATGATCAGAGGCAGCTGCTGTCTGCGCTTTTTCTCTCCGAGCTGTAATAGCAAGCATAGCAGAAACTGGCTACTCTTTAGTTGACTGATCTAGCGGGCAAGGTAACTGCTGTTTGACAGAAGGAAAAAAAATATTTATTCCCAGTGCAAATGACATGTTACGTTAGCCGTTGTTTCATCCCCTCTCGCTGTCTGTCAGGTAGTAGTATCTAACAGCTGTGGTATGGAAAAGTTTTGTAGCCTTCGTTTTGTCACGTTTCAACAGAAGTACATTTGATGATGTACCAATATTAGCTAAAGCTAGCCAAATGTTGGCTAATGTTAGCAAGCTCGCTAACTTGAGCTATTATTTTTTAATATCACTAGAGATTGTGTCATCTGTGGATCTGTTTGGGCAGTATTGCATATTGGAATGGGTCCAGGGTGTCTGGGATAATGTTGATGTGAGCCATGACCAGCCTTTCAAAGCATTTTATGACTACAGATGTGAGTGCTACAGGAGATAGTCATTTAGACAGGTTACTTTGGCGTTCTTGGACACAGGGACTATAGTGGTCTGCTTGAAACATGTAGAGGTTGAAAATGTAATTGAAGACACTTGCCAGCTTGTCATGCCCTGAGTAAGGTTCTGTTCCTTGAACCGGATCCAACCCCTGGTGATCACACAGTTGTCCGGAAACAGCTGGTGCTCTCATGCATGGTTCAATGTTGCTTGCTTCGAAGCTATCATAGAAGACATTTAACTCATCTGGTAGGCTTGCTTCACGGCTGGGTTTCCCTTTGTAATCCGGGATAGTTTGCAATCCCAGCTACATCCGTTCAAGCTTTATGCTCCCTTTCCAATAAATATTGAGGGTCTTATTCTGGTGACATGATGATCAATGCTTGACAGCTTAATCTGTAAAAATCTCTTAATTTAGTTTACCTTGTATCTGCAGAGCTGTTGGCTAGAGAGCACACGTGTCAAGACCAGAGTAGGGACATTTGTTATTTAAACGCAACAGACTTTTTGTGACAAAACTATTGGTTGAGTTGAAAATGCGATGGAAACACATTGACCTTCAGATTTTTATTCGGTACATGAAAACTTAAACGTAAAAAGTTACATTTGTGTTTACTACGTCATCATGCATGTTTATCTGCAACAAGTCAGATTGGTGGAAACACACCATTGGAAAATTGGTATATTTTATTATTGAGGATTAATTTTTGCATGAAAATCTGTCGCCAATTGGATGGGAACCTAGCTACTGAGAGCAACTGGTTGTCTTATGCCTGCAGTGAATCCCAGATAGAATTATATAATGATAACATTTAATATGCAAGAATCATGCTCCAACCAGCTGAGCCATTGGAATCTGCTTCAGAGAAGGTTAGTAAATGAACATGTCTCATTCTCAACCCAACTTTTGATACAGATTCGATAAACAATTATATCAGGTAGATCTCTAATATTTTATTTAAACCAGATAACCATTCAGTTGTTGACAAACACAATACATTGTTAGACATTCAAATTGGACAAAATGGCATGAATTACAATCAAATACACAATAAGATAATATTTCCCAAAGAAATGAAATGATTAATAAACAAAGACATGGACTAGGTATTTAATAATTATATCACACAAGTCAAATTAACATTTAAGAACAATACCATTCGAAAGCAAGATACAAGAAACTCTACAAGAGATAAACATCTATAGCACAATACAAGTTCTTTTTTTAAACCAATAGTTTTTCAACCCCTCTAGAGAAGTCAAGGCTATTAAAAAACCAGAGCAGCTGGAAATGTTAAGGCAATTTGCTCCATTCAGTGCAAAAAAAAAAAAAAGAAGGTTATTTTATATTTAAATTACATTACGCGACACTAGGTCATTTAGCAGCTGCACCTGTGTACCGATTCTCGTCCTCCTCTTCTGAGGAAGAGGAGTAGTAAGAAGGATCGGAGGACCAATGCTCAGCTTGGTAAGTGTCCATATTGGATTTATTATATGAACACAAAACAAAGACACTAAACAATCCTGAACGGTGAAATACAAAAACACAGAACAGAAAATAATCACCCACAAAATCCAGGCGGGAAAAGGCTACCTAAGTATGATTCTCAATTAGAGACAACGAACGACACCTGCCTCTGATTGTGAACCACACCCGGCCAAACACATAAACACAACCTAGAAAAACAAACAGACTGCCCACCCCAACTCACTCCCTGACCATACTAAAACAAACAGACTGCCCACCCCAACTCACTCCCTGACCATACTAAAACAAACAGACTGCCCACCCCAACTCACTCCCTGACCATACTAAAACAAACAGACTGCCCACCCCAACTCACTCACTCACCATACTAAAACAAAGACAAAACAAAGGAACTAAGGGTCAGAACGTGACACCCTGTCCAGACCGACGTACAGTCAGTGCATTCAACTACGGTAGGGAAAGTAACCACACATCACAAGTCCAAAGGAGGTAGAGTAAATTTAGATTACCATACACTGAGTGTGACAAGAGAAAGAACCACCTGTTCTTTCCATTACATGGTAAAGGGGGATATACCTTAGTCAGGTGTGCAACTGAATGCAATTAACTGAAAGGTGTCTTCCGTATTCAAACTCAACCCCTCCGAATCAGAGAGGTGCAGGTGGCTGCCTTAATTGACCTCCACACATAGCATGACCAGGTGAATCCAGGTGAAAGATATGATCCCTTATTGATGTCACATGTTAAATCCACTTCAATCATATATTGTTTTTTTTTCTCTCACAAAAGTAGTGCACTTTGCACTTTACTAGTATTAGCAGACAGATATAGATGTCTGGTAGTTGAAAAATTAAGAATAGTTTCTTCCAGGATTCAATAGTTGGAATTGTAAGAGTTGTCTTTTTCTCTGTGATTGTCTAATGGAATCCAGAAAGAACTAAAACTCTTGTCCTCAAACATTTCTTACATCAAAAGGTGCAAAAGACACAACATATCCCACATCAAATTAAATGTTTTTCTCGATCAAATAACATGGAAAACAACCACTTTTTGGTGCAGTATTTATTTACCATCCTTACAAACCATCTAATGTAAATGTACATTGCTATATTAGGGTGGCAGGGTAGCCTAGTGCAAGTTCAAACCCCCGAGCTGACAAGGTACAAATCTGTTGTTCTGCCCCTGAACAGGCACTTAACCCACTGTTCCTAGGCCGTCATTGAAAATAAGAATTTGTTCTAAACTGACTTGCCTAGTTAAATAAAGGTAAAATAAAAAATATTGTACATATGCTTGTCAACTACATTTGTACCTGTAGACTTTCTATCATCATGGAGATAAACAATGACCAATACAGTAATTGAGTACATTGAGACATCAAATGGTTTGTGAGGATGTGGCTCAATTGGTAGAGCATTGGGTTTGATTCCCACACGGGACGAGCATGAAAATATATGCACTCACTAAATCAAATCAAATCAAATCAAAATCAAATTTATTTATATCACATCAGCTGATATCTCAAATGCTTGTACAATGCTGTAGACTTCCTCTAGGAAGAAACCTCATGTGGGGTGGCCATGCCGGGGAGATATAACAGAACATGACCAAGATGTTCAAATGTTCATAAATGACCGCATGGTCAAATAATAATAAGGCAGAACAGTTGAAACTACAGTCAGATGGACTGGGGACAGCAAGAGCCATCATGTCAAGTCCTGGGGCACGGTCCTAGGGCTCAGGTCCTCCGAGAGAGAGAAAGAAAGAGAGGAATAGAGAGAGCATGGGTCAATTGGTGGAGAGCAGAATGGCCAAGATGTTCAAATGTTCATAAATGACCAGCATGGTTGAATAATAGTAAGGCAGAACAGTTGAAACTGGAGCAGGAGCATGGCCAGGTGGAC
>NC_060175.1:102479265-102576765 GCF_021184085.1 Oncorhynchus gorbuscha | reverse complement strand
ATGACTTTCGTCAGAACAGCTGCTTCACTTAAACTCAATAACAATGTTAATAGCATTAGCTCTACTAGCCACAGTAACTTGCTAGCTATTAGTCATCAAAGGTTTTAATCAAGCAGCACGTCAGCAATTTTTGTGACAAATTCAAACAAAATCGTCAGAAATTGCCATGAATTGTTTTCTCTCTCCAGAATAACAGCAGCAACATCAAGCAAAAGGCCTGCACCTATTTAAAAAAAAACGCAACTGAGTCCTGGAGGGACTGTATAATGTTGCACCATTGGTAATGTGGTCAGCTGGAGAGAATTCTGGAGGGATAATGTTGCACCATTGATAATGTGGTCAGCTGGAGAGAATTCTGGAGGGATAATGTTGCACCATTGATAATGTGGTCAGCTGGAGAGAATTCTGGAGGGATAATGTTGCACCATTGATAATGTGGTCAGCTGGAGAGAATTCTGGAGGGATAATGTTGCACCATTGACAATGTGGTCAGCTGGAGGGAATTCTGGAGGGATAATGTTGCACCACTGATAATGCGTCAGCTGGAGGCGATTCTGCAAAACATATGATGCCTCTCCATGGTTGTCACACAAACACACACGATGCGGTCAGCCCAAAGGAATCCACCACAGACCAAGCAGGCATGGCCAATGGAAATGAGATGTGAAGAAGAACCTTAGTAAACCTACTCAGCACAGTTAGACATGGACCACAGAGGGATACCGAATGGGAAGGATGTCATGAGAAGACACCCACGCTGTTTGTTAGTAGAGTTCCCTGTTCCCTGTAGAGTAGAGTAGAGTTCCCTGTTCCCTGACACCCACCTGACCACAGATATTAGTAAACCTACTCAGCACAGTTAGACATGGACCACAGAGGGATACCGAATGGGAAGGATGTCATGAGAAGACACCCACGCTGTTTGTTAGTAGAGTTCCCTGATCACGCCATTGATATAAGCAAATGTAGTATTTTTGTTATTTTGTCTCTCTCAGATCACAGAGCAGCAAGTCTGTTCGTAGTGCATTTAATATACAGTACCAGTCAAACAGTTTGGCTACCTACTCATTCAAAGGCAAAAAACAAAAAATAAATAAACATGGCCTGACTGGTGGAGTGCTGCAGAGATGGTTGTCCTTCCGGAAGGTTCTCCCATCTCCACAGAGGAACTCTGTCAGAGTGACCATCGGGTTCTTGGTCACCGAGGCCCTTCTCCCCCGATTGCACAGTTTGGCCGGGCGGCCAGCTCTAGGAAGAGTCTTGGTGGTTCCAAACTTATTCCGTTTCAGATTGAAATCCTGCTCTTTCTCTTACATGCACTGTCAACTGTGGGACTTTATATAGACAGGTGTGTGTCTTTCCAAATCATGTCCAATCAATTTAATTTACCGCAGGTGGACTCCAATCAAGTTGTAGACTGGAAACAGGATGCACTTGTGCTCAGTTTCAAGTCTACTAGCAAATGGTCTGAATATCTTTTCGCTCTGTCATTATGGGATATTGTGGTATTAGTAAAACAATGTAGGCACGCATGGCTTAACTAAGCAGATTTGAATAAAAGCGTTTGCTAAATGCCATATACTGTACACTACCATTCAAAAGTTTGGGGTCACTTAGAAAAGCACATTTTTTGTTTTTAACATCAAATTGATCAGAAATACAGTGTAGATATTGTTAATGTTGTAAATGACTATTGTACCTGGAAAGGGCAGATTTTTAATGTAATATCTACATAGGCGTACAGAGGCGCATTATCAGCAACCATCACTCCTGTGTTCCAATGGCACGTTGTGTTAGCTAATCCAAGTTTATAATTTTAAAAGGCTAATTGATTCATTAGAAAACCCTTTTGCAATTATGTTAGCACAGCTGAAAACTGTTGTTCTGATTAAAGAAGCAATAAAACTGGTCTTCTTTAGACTAGTTGAGTATCTGGACCATCAGCATTTGTGGGTTCGATGTCAGGCTCAAAATGGCCAGAAACAAAGAACTTACTTCTGAAACGCGTCAGTCTATTCTTGTTCTGAGACATGAAGGATATTCCATGCGAGAAATTGACAAAAAACTGAAGATCTCGTACAACGCTGTGTACTACTCCCTTCACAGAACAGTGCAAACTGTCTCTAACCAGAATAGAAAGAGGAGTGGGAGGCCCCGGTGCACAACTGAGCAAAAGGACAAGTACATTAGAGTGTCTAGTTTGAGAAACAGACACCTCACAAGTCCTCAACTGGCAGCTTCATTAAATAGTACCCGTCAAAACACCAGTCTCAACGTCAACGGTGAAGAGGCGACTCCGGGATGCTGGACTTCTAGGCAGAGAAGCAAAGACAAAACCATATCTCAGACTGACCAATAAAAATAAAAGATTAAGATGGGTAAAATAATACAGACACTGGACAGATGAACTCTTCCAGCCAATAGCTTAGAAACAGAAAACAACCCATCAGTCCAATCAGAAAATATATTAGATTTATTCTTCTGTCATACTGACAATAATACATTTACATTTTATGATACAAAAAAGAATTCACAAACAACAAAAGTGGACAACATTATAAAAACGTTCCTGCACTTGGTTCAAAAGAATGTCTCCTTTCCTTACTGTGACACGCCCTCCTTCCCTTACTGTGACACGCCCTCCTTCCCTTACTGTGACACGCCCTCCTTTCCTTACTGTGACACGGCCTCCTTCCCTTACTGTGACACGCCCTCCTTCCCTTACTGTGACACGCCCTCCTTCCCTTACTGTGACACGCCCTCCTTCCCTTACTGTGACACGCCCTCCTCCCCTTACTGTGACACGCCCTCCTTCCCTTACTGTGACACGCCCTCCTTCCCTTACTGTGACACGCCCTCCTTCCCTTACTGTGACACGCCCTCCTTCCCTTACTGTGACACGCCCTCCTTCCCTTACTGTGACACGCCCTCCTTCCCTTACTGTGACACGCCCTCCTTCCCTTACTGTGACACGCCCTCCTTCCCCTGTACACGCCCTCCTCCCCTTACTGTGACACGCCCTCCTTCCCTTACTGTGACACGCCCCTTCCCTTACTGTGACACGCCCTCCTTCCCCACAGCCCTCCTTCTACTGTGGGCATTGTGACGCCCTCCTTCCCTTACTGCACGCCCTCCTTCCCTTACTGTGACACGCCCTCCTCCCCTTACTGTGACACGCCCTCCTTCCCTTACTGTGACACGCCCTCCTTCCCTTACTGTGACACGCCCTCCTTCCCACAGTCTCTGGGGCATTGGAAGCAATGTGGCCGGTTGCCAGAGATTCAGAATCTGTATTCAGTCTCTGGGGCATTGGAAGCACTGTGGCCGGTTGCCAGAGATTCAGAATCTGTATTCAGTCTCTTGGGCATTGGAAGCACTGTGGCCGGTTGCCAGAGATTCAGAATCTGTATTCAGTCTCTTGGGCATTGGAAGCACTGTGGCCGGTTGCCAGAGATTCAGAATCTGTATTCAGTCTCTTGGGCATTGGAAGCACTGTGGCCGGTTGCCAGAGATTCAGAGTTTTGGTCAAAGTAAAGTCAGTGTCTCAATGCATAAAAAAAATACCAACAATGTTTTTCTACAACAATGCCATGTTTAAAAACAGCCCACTTTGAAGAGAAAGTTACGATTGAAGGAACATACAGTATTCTCTGACAGAATTTGTGATTGTTCTCGCCCTGCGTAAATAAAATGTCAAAAATAAATAAAATCACACACAGTAAATCAGTCTTTATCTGTATAGAGATATTGCATGCATCCCAAATGCCACCCTATTCTCTTTATAGTGCACTAATTTTGATCAGGGCCCATTGGGCTTTGGTCGAAAGTAGTGAAATATATACGGAATAGGGTTCCATTTGTGATGCCTTGTCATAATGCTCAGGCACTTTATTCGTTGTGTTTGTGTTCTGGCAGACAGCTATTTAAAACACGACATGTAGAATGATCAAAAATATTAACATTGTCCATTTCCTCAAATCATCATTCATTGGACATCTCCTCCGTACTGTTATTGCAATGTTGCCCACTAGATGGCGCTAACAACGTTCACTCCACCGACGTTCACAGTGTTAACAGCATAGTAGTAACAACACCCACACCCACACCCACACACACACACACCCACACCCACACACACACCATCCTGGACATATCTATACTCTACTGTTAAAATGAACCATACTGTCTGACAACACATTGCAAATGTATGATTCTGTTCACAGTATCTCTTTGGGGAATGTGACAACAAAAAACTCCCTTTTTGAAAAACGTAACTTAACCAAGACCTAACTTCAGACTGACTTGAAAAACGTAACTTAACCAAGACCTAACTTCAGACTGACTTGAAAAACGTAACTTAACCAAGGCCTAACTTCAGACTGACTTGAAAAACGTAACTTAACCAAGGCCTAACTTCAGAATGACTTGAAAAAAGAAAAGAAAAACGAATCTAAACTGTTTATAACATTACTAGAACCACAAGAACAATGATTATATCAGTGTGACTGAGCAAAGTTGTCAGTCTCTCTAAGGAACTTTTTAACATAGACACTGAATGGAAACTATAACAGAGACTGAATGAAATGAAAAACACAAAGACAAGGAAATAGCAATACGATAAGTACAGGGTCAAACACGTGACCTCAACGACCTTCAGAGCGTACTGAAGAAGAAAACAACAACGATAAACAACAACAATAAACAACAACGATAAACAACAACAATAAACAACAACGATAAACAACAACGATAAACAACAACGATAAACAACAACAATAAATAAATGTGGTACAAAAAAGTTTAAAACAGTTCAATGTAAAATGAAGATACATTTAAAAAAAAAAAGAACTTTATAACAAGGTATTTGTCCCAAATGACACCCTATCAGCCTATATAGTGCTATTATAGTATTATTATATTATATATATAGTATTTCTGGTCAGAAGTAGTGCACTACATAGGGAATAGTGTGCCATTTAGGATGCCAAGCAAAGGGATATATATATATACACACGGTGGCACATGTTAAGACACACGTAAACATTAAAACAGCAGAGGAGGAAGTGGAGCACAACACAACGCAACGCACCATAGAATGTGCTTAGATCATTGTAGTCAATGTCACCTCTAACATAGAGTTTAATAATATACTGAATATATATATATATATGCTGTAGTAACAAGGTTAGGAAGATCAGGCTCTTTTCATAGCAACAATCACCACCATCACTTCAATACACAAAGAGTACTATAGGGAACAGGGCTCTATCTGGGATGACACCTTACTAAGGGATGCTAGGTTAGGGAACAGGGCTTTATGACACCTTACTAAGAGATGCTTGGTTAGGGAACAGGGCTCTATCTGGGATGACACCTTACTAAGGGATGCTAGGTTAGGGAACAGGGCTTTATGACACCTTACTAAGAGATGCTTGGTTAGGGAACAGGGCTCTATCTGGGATGACACCTTACTAAGGGATGCTAGGTTAGGGAACAGGGCTCTATCTGGGATGACACCTTACTAAGGGATGCTAGGTTAGGGAACAGGGCTTTATGACACCTTACTAAGAGATGCTTGGTTAGGGAACAGGGCTCTATCTGGGATGACACCTTACTAAGGGATGCTAGGTTAGGGAACAGGGCTTTATGACACCTTACTAAGAGATGCTTGGTTAGGGAATAGGGCTCTATCTGGGATGACACCTTACTAAGGGATGCTAGGTTAGGGAACAGGGCTCTATGACACCTTACTAAGAGATGCTTGGTTAGGGAACAGGGCTCTATTTGGGATGACACCTTACTAAGGGACGCTTGGTTAGGGAACAGGGCTCTATTTGGAATGACACCTTACTAAGGGATGCTAGGTTAGGGAACAGGGCTCTATGACACCTTACTAAGGGATGCTAGGTTAGGGAACAGGGCTCTATCTGGGATGACACCTTACTAAGGGACGCTAGGTTAGGGAACAGGGCTCTATCTGGGATGACACCTTACTAAGGGACGCTAGGTTAGGGAACAGGGCTCTATGACACCTTACTAAGGGATGCTAGGTTAGGGAACAGGGCTCTATGACACCTTACTAAGAGATGCTTGGTTAGGGAACAGGGCTCTATGACACCTTACTAAGGGATGCTAGGTTAGGGAACAGGGCTCTATGACACCTTACTAAGAGATGCTTGGTTAGGGAACAGGGCTCTATGACACCTTACTAAGGGATGCTAGGTTAGGGAACAGGGCTCTATGACACCTTACTAAGAGATGCTTGGTTAGGGAACAGGGCTCTATGACACCTTACTAAGGGATGCTAGGTTAGGGATCAGGGCTCTATTTGGGATGACATTTTACTAACAGAGGTTTGGTTATAATGCTGTAAGAAAACTTACGTGAGGTACACTACAAAGAGGTGCAGAATAATGAACTGGTTTGGTTATAATATAAACATCCCTTATTTTTCAAAGAAATAAATCAAATATAATAAATATACATTTAAAAACAAAAGTAGGATAAATAAATGAAACTGTTTTTTTGGTTGAATCTGATGTTTCTTGTATTTGTTTTCCCTTGAACGTGCTGGCAGGAAGATGAAGGTTCTTCCCTGGTTTGTTTTCCCTTGAACGTGCTGGCAGGAAGATGAAGGTTCTTCCCTGGTTTGTTTTCCCTTGAACGTGCTGGCAGGAAGATGAAGGTTCTTCCCTGGTTTGTTTTCCCTTGAACGTGCTGGCAGGAAGATGAAGGTTCTTCCCTGGTTTGTGTGTTACTCTTATGCCCGATTCCCACATATAAGACCAAACCGAGTCAAACTGGCCTGGTGACACGTCCACCAAAGCTGCCTGAACCCTGCTGGAACCCTGCTGGAACCCTGCTTGAACCCTGCCTGAACCCTGCTGGAACCCTGCCTGAACCCTGCTGGGGACACTGCCTGAACCCTGCTGGGGACACTGCCTGAACCCTGCTGGGGACCCTGCTGGGACCCTGCCTGAACTCTGCCGGAACCCTGCTGGAACCCTGCTGGGGACCCTGCCTGAACTCTGCCGGAACCCTGCTGGAACCCTGCTGGGGACCCTGCCTGAACTCTGCCTGAACCCTGCTGGAACCCTGCTGGGGACCCTGCCTGAACCCTGCTGGAACCCTGCCTGAACCCTGCCTGAACCCTGCTGGAATCCTGCAACCCTGCCTGAACCCTGCTGGGGACCATGCTGGAACCCTGCCTGAACCCTGCCGGAACCCTGCCTGAACCCTGCTGGGGACCCTGCCGGAACCCTGCTGGGGACCCTGCCTGAACCCTGCTGGGGACCCTGCCTGAACCCTGCTGGGGACCCTGCCTGAACCCTGCTGGGGACCCTGCCTGAACCCTGCTGGGGACCCTGCCTGAACCCTGCTGGAACCCTGCTGGGGACCCTGCCTGAACCCTGTTGGGGACCCTGCCTGAACCCTGCTGGGGACCCTGCCTGAATGCTGCTGAAACCCTGCCGGAACCCTGCTGGGGACCCTGCTGGAACCCTGCCTGAACCCTGCTGGAATCCTGCTGGGGACCCTGCTGGGGACCCTGCCTGAACCCTGCCGGAACCCTGCCTGAACCCTGCTGGAACTCTGCTGGGGACCCTGCCTGAACCCTGCTGGAATCCTGCCTGTACCCTGCTGGGGACCCTGCCTGAACCCTGCTGGAATCCTGCTGGAACCCTGCTGGGGACCTTGCCTGAACCCTGCTGGAACCCTGCCTGAACCCTGCTGGAACCCTGCCGGAACCCTGCCTGAACCCTGCCGGAACCCTGCTGGAACGGACAATGTGAAGCGAGAAGAAAACCCGAACCAGAACGGTACAGTTTAGGTCAGCCCTATAAGTGTGTATGAAGACTAACTGGTATTCTTGCAATGCTACTGCTGAACTGTAGCACCCCCTTGTGGCACGTGGAAGCATGGCAACGTTCAGGTTTAGAAAGTGTAGTAACTATATACTGTATGTTGATAATAATACGAGCAAATGTAGGAAGACTGATCGGTGTAATTTATACTTCTTCAAGGTGAGAGTAAAATACCAGTTACTGAGGTGAGTAAGTCTGAATTTTATGGTGCTTAGCACAGGGGGTTGGTGGCACCTTAATTGGGGAGGACGGGCTCGTGGTAATGGCTGGAGTGGAATGGTATCAAATGCCCAGGTTTCCAGGTGTGGGGGCAGAGAATTCCCTGACCAGTCTCCAGACCCTAGCAGGTGTAGCTCCTCCCCTCACTCCACCCCCATGTCCAGTCTCCAGACCCTAGCAGGTGTAGCTCCTCCCCTCACTCCACCCCCATGTCCAGTCTCCAGACCCTAGCAGGTGTAGCTCCTCCCCTCACTCCACCCCCATGTCCAGTCTCCAGAACCTAGCAGGTGTAGCTCCTCCCCTCACTCCACCCCCATGTCCAGTCTCCAGAACCTAGCAGGTGTAGCTCCTCCCCTCACATGTCCAGTCTCCAGACCCTAGCAGGTGTAGCTCCTCCCCTAACTCCACCCCCGTGTCCAGTCTCCAGACCCTTGTAGGCGTGGCTCCCGTCCACGTGGGTGCAGCAGTGGGCGTGGCCCTAGTTCTGCTGCACCAGGCGTCGGTAGTGTGGCATGATGGCGCTCTCAGGCAGGTACAGAGCCATCTCCAGGGCAACAAGGATAGTGAACTCAAATGGGATCAACTCCCGCCGACTGATACGGAAACGCTCCTCTAATTTCTGCAGAGGAAGAGAAGAGGGAAGAGGAGGAAGAGACCGGTTAGGAAAGTTGTATCTCTACTATTGCCCGTACAGATCCTCCACAGGCTTTCCTTACACTAATACCTGACTTTTAACAACCTAATATGAGTAAATAGAATGAATATACACTTTATATACAAAAGTATGTGGACACCCCTTCAAATTAGTGGATTCGGCTAATTCATCCACACCTGTGACTAACAGGTGTATAAAAGTAGAGCAGACAGCCATGCAATCTCCATAGACAAACATTGGCAGTAGAATGGCCTTACTGAAGAGCTCAGTGACTTTCAATGTGGCACCGTCACAGGATGCCACCTTTCCAACAAGTGAGCTGCCCCGGTAAACTGTAAGTGCTGTTATTGTGAAGTGGAAACGTCTAGGAGCAACAACGGCTCAGCCGCAAAGTGGTAGGCCACACAAGCTAACAGAACGGGACCACCGACGAATCTGGGCTTGGCGGATGCCAGGGGAACGCTACCTGACCCAACGCATAGTGTCAACTGTAAAGTTTGGTGGAGGAGAAATAATGGTCTGTGGCTGTTTTTCATGGTTCAGGCCCCTTAGTTCCAGTGAAATCTTAACAATGACATTCTAGGCCAATTCTGTGCTTTGTGGCAACAGTTTGGGGAAGGCCCTTTCCTGTTTCAACATGACAATGCCCTCGTGCACAGAGCGAGGTCCATGCAGAAATGGTTTGTCGAGATTGGTGTGGAAGAACTTGACTGGTCTGCACAGAGCCCTGACCTCAACCCATCAAACACCTTTGGGATGAATTGGAATGCTGAATGACTACATAGCATACATAAAGCCTTTATATAGCCTACATAAAGCCTTTATATAGCCTACATAAAGCCTTCATATAGCCTACATAAAGCCTTCATATAGCCTACATAAAGCCATCATATAGCCTACATAAAGCCTTTATATAGCTTACATAAAGCCTTCATATAGCCTACATAAAGCCTTTATATAGCCTACATAAAGCCTTTATATAGCCTACATAAAGCCATCATATAGCCTACATAAAGCCATCATATAGCCTACATAAAGCCTTTATATAGCCTACATAAAGCCTTTATATAGCCTACATAAAGCCTTTATATAGCCTACATAAAGCCATCATATAGCCTACATAAAGCCTTTATATAGCCTACATAAAGCCTTTATATAGCCTACATAAAGCCTTTATATAGCCTACATAAAGGCATCATAACAATAACAATGACATAAAGGCATCATATAGCCTACATAAAGCCTTTATAGAGCCTACATAAAGCCTTTATATAGCCTACATAAAGCCTTTATATAGCCTACATAAAGGCATCATATAGCCTACATAAAGCCTTCATATAGCCTACATAAAGCCTTTATATAGCCTACATAAAGCCTTTATATAGCCTAGATAAAGCCTTTATATAGCCTACATAAAGCCTTTATATAGCCTACATAAAGCCTTTATATAGCCTACATAAAGGCATCATATAGCCTACATAAAGCCTTTATATAGCCTACATAAAGCCTTTATATAGCCTACATAAAGCCTTTATATAGCCTACATAAAGCCATCATATAGCCTACATAAAGCCTTTATATAGCCTACATAAAGCCTTTATATAGCCTACATAAAGCCATCATATAGCCTTTATATAGCCTACATAAAGCCTTTATATAGCCTACATAGATGGTTGACAAAGCATTTAGAGGTTTATGTAAAAGGACAATACATCTATGAGCTGCGTGACGTCCTGCTTCTTGAGGTCGCTGCTGATCTTAGCAGCGAGCAGCACACAGGCTCCAGAGACCAACTTCCTGTTGTGTTTGTTGAGTCGTCCCTGGAGGACCAGCTTCTCAAAGTAAACAAATGCCATCGCCACGGTGACCGCCTGCAGGCCGCAGTCGTCACCCACTGTACGCATCTCTCTCTTTAGACTGGAGGAGAGAGAGAGGGGGGGAAGAGAGAGAAAGGGGGAGAGAGAGAGGGGGAATAGAGAGAGGGGGAAGAGAGAGAGGGGGGGGAAGGGAAAAGGGGGGAGAGAGAGAGAGAGAGGGAAGAGAGAGGGAAGAGGGGGAGAGGGGGAATGTGGGAAGAGAGGGGGGTGGGGGAGGTGTTAGAATTAGAGTAAGACAAAGCATACTGAACCTCTATCGACATGACCACACACACACACACACACACACACACACACACACACACACACACACACACACACACACACACACACACACACACACACACACACACACACACACACACACACACACACACACACACACACACACACACACACACACACACACACACACACACACACACACTCTACAGTAGTATACCTCCTGATCTTGCTGAGAGTCAGCTTGACTTGAGGAAACTTCTCTTTAAAAGTCTCGTTCATGTCCTTTTTCAGATCAGACGGCTTCACGTACTCTATCACTGTCGTCTAGAGGGGAGAGGGAGGGGGGGAGAGAGAGGGAGAGGAGAGAGAGAGAGAGAGAGAGAGAGAGAATATTTTACTTCTGTATAGTGTTTTTTGGTTTGCACAATGACAAGGAGGTCCATAAATGACATCTAATAATGATGTCTTTGCATGAATTGGCTCCTGTTCTGTACACTGTGTATAGTAGTAAAATAAACCTGTACATGCTGATACATATATATCTACAGTATACACAGGGTACCATTCCACAGAGTCTGGTATCACAGCCCTTAGCCGTGGTATATTGGCCATATATCACAAACCCCTGATGTGACTTACTGCTGTTATAAACTGGTTACCGACGTAATCAGAGCACATGGTACGTGGTCCGCCATACCACGGCTGTCAGCCAATCAGCATTCAGGGCTGGAACCACCCAGTTTATAATTGGCCTCTCTGATAGGTTATGACTCTGTGCATTGAGACTCTCTGATAGGTCATGACTCTGTGTAGTGAGACTCTCTGATAGGTCATGGCTCGGTGTATTGAGACTCTGATAGGTCATGACTCTGTGCATTGAGACTCTCTGATAGGTCATGACTCTGTGTAGTGAGACTCTCTGATAGGTCATGACTCTGCATTGAGACTCTCTGATATCACATACACATATTTAACAGATGTTATTGCAGGTGTAGCGAAATGCTTGTGTTTTGAGCTCCAACAGTGCAGTAATATCTAACAATTCACAACAATACAAACTAATCTAACAGTGAAATAGGAAGGGAGTGGAGACTAACAATGCAGCTAAATACCTCCTCCTCCCCATCTCTCCCTCCCCATCTCTCCTCCTCCCCATCTCTCCTCCTCCCCATCTCTCCTCCTCCCCATCTCTCCCTCCCCATCTCTCCCTCCCCATCTCTCCTCCTCCCCATCTCTCATTCTCTCTCTCCTCCTCCCCATCTCTCATTTTCCCCATCTCTCCTCCTCCCCATCTCTCCTCCTCCCCATCTCTCATTCTCTCTCCTCCTCCCCATCTCTCCTCCTCCCCATCCTCCTCCCCATCTCTCCTCCTCCCCATCTCTCATCCTCCCCATCTCTCCTCCTCCCCATCTCTCATTCTCTCTCCTCCTCCCCATCTCTCATCCTCCCCATCTCTCCTCCTCCCCATCTCTCCTCTCTCTCCTCCTCCCCATCTCTCCTCCTCCCCATCTCTCCTCCTCCCCATCTCTCATTCTCTCTCCTCCTCCCCATCTCTCCTCCTCCCCATCTCTCCTCCTCCCCATCTCTCCTCCTCCCCATCTCTCATTCTCTCTCCTCCTCCCCATCTCTCCTCCTCCCCATCTCTCCTCCTCCCCATCTCCTCCTCCCCATCTCTCATTCCCTCTCCTCCTCCCCATCTCTCATTCTCTCTCCTCCTCCCCATCTCTCATTCTCCTCCTCCTCCCCATCTCTCATTCTCTCTCTCCTCCTCCCCATCTCTCCTCCTCTCTCTCTCTCCATCCCCATTCTCTCCTCCTCTCTCCCCATCTCTCCTCCTCCCCATCTCTCATTCTCTCTCTCCTCCTCCCCATCTCTCATTTTCCCCATCTCTCCTCCTCCCCATCTCTCCTCCTCCCCATCTCTCATTCTCTCTCCTCCTCCCCATCTCTCCTCCTCCCCATCTCTCCTCCTCCCCATCTCTCCTCCTCCCCATCTCTCATCCTCCCCATCTCCTCCTCCCCATCTCTCATTCTCTCTCCTCCTCCCCATCTCTCATCCTCCCCATCTCTCCTCCTCCCCATCTCTCCTCCTCTCTCCTCCTCCCCATCTCTCCTCCTCCCCATCTCTCCTCCTCCCCATCTCTCATTCTCTCTCCTCCTCCCCATCTCTCCTCCTCCCCATCTCTCCTCCTCCCCATCTCTCCTCCTCCCCATCTCTCATTCTCTCTCCTCCTCCCCATCTCTCCTCCTCCCCATCTCTCCTCCTCCCCATCTCTCCTCCTCCCCATCTCTCATTCCCTCTCCTCCTCCCCATCTCTCATTCTCTCTCCTCCTCCCCATCTCTCATTCTCTCTCCTCCTCCCCATCTCTCATTCTCTCTCTCCTCCTCCCCATCTCTCCTCCTCTCTCTCTCTCCATCTCTCATTCTCTCCTCCTCTCTCTCTCCCCATCTCTCCTCCTCCCCATCTCTCATTCTCTCTCCTCCTCCCCATCTCTCATTCCCTCTCCTCCTCCCCATCTCTCCTCCTCCCCAGCTCTCCCCATCTCTCCTCCTCCCCATCTCTCATTCTCTCTCCTCCTCCCCATCTCTCATTCTCTCTCCTCCTCCCCATCTCTCATTCCCTCTCCTCCTCCCCATCTCTCCTCCTCCCCAGCTCTCCCCATCTCTCCTCCTCCCCATCTCTCATTCTCTCTCCTCCTCCCCATCTCTCATTCCCTCTCCTCCTCCCCATCTCTCCTCCTCCCCAGCTCTCCCCATCTCTCCTCCTCCCCATCTCTCATTCTCTCTCCTCCTCCCCATCTCTCATTCCCTCTCCTCCTCCCCATCTCTCATTCCCTCTCTCCTCCTCCCCATCTCTCATTCCCTCTCTCCTCCTCCCCAGCTCTCATTCTCTCTCCTCCTCCCCATCTCTCATTCTCCCCATCTCTCATTCTCTCTCTCCCCATCTCTCATTCTCTCTCTCCCCAGCTCTCATTCTCTCTCTCCCCATCTCTCATTCTCTCTCTCCCCATCTCTCATTCTCTCTCTTCCCTCCAGCTCTCATTCTCTCTCTCCCCATCTCTCATTCTCTCTCCCCATCTCTCATTCCCTCTCCTCCTCCCCATCTCTCATTCCCTCTCCTCCTCCCCATCTCTCATTCCCTCTCTCCTCCTCCCCATCTCTCATTCTCTCTCCTCCTCCCCATCTCTCATTCCCTCTCCTCCTCCCCATCTCTCATTCCCTCTCTCCTCCTCCCCATCTCTCATTCCCTCTCTCCTCCTCCCCATCTCTCATTCCCTCTCTCCTCCTCCCCAGCTCTCATTCTCTCTCCTCCTCCCCATCTCTCATTCTCCCCATCTCTCATTCTCTCTCTCCCCATCTCTCATTCTCTCTCTCCCCAGCTCTCATTCTCTCTCTCCCCATCTCTCATTCTCTCTCTCCCCATCTCTCATTCTCTCTCTTCCCTCCAGCTCTCATTCTCTCTCCCCATCTCTCATTCTCTCTCCCCATCTCTCATTCTCTCTCCCCAGCTCTCATTCTCTCTCCTCCCTCCAGCTCTCATTCTCTCTCCTCCCTCCAGCTCTCATTCTCTCTCCTCCCTCCAGCTCTCATTCTCTCTCCTCCCTCCAGCTCTCATTCTCTCTCCTCCCTCCAGCTCTCATTCTCTCTCCTCCCTCATCTCTCTCTCTCCATCCACCCCCATCTCTCTCTCTCCATCCACCCCCATCTCTCACTCTCCATCCACCCCCATCTCTCTCTCTCCATCCACCCCCCATCTCTCTCTCTCACCGTGTATAAGGTGAAAATAAGGTGTGTGTCACGCCCTGACCTTAGTTATCCTCGTTTTCTTTATTATTTCTTTAGGTCAGGGTGTGGACGAGGGTGGTTTCTATTGTCTAGGGGTTTTTCTAGTCTAGGGCTTTTTGTATTGTCTAGGGACAATACAAGGGTGGTTTGTATTGTCTAGGGTTTTTGGGATGTTTATGGGGTTTTTCCCTAGTCGAGGAGTTTATATGTCTATGGTTGTCTAGATTGAGAACCAATCAGAGGCAGCTGTTTATCGTTGTCTCCGATTGGGAACCATATTTAGGTAGCCATATTCCTTGGTTATTTTGTGGGTTGTTATGTCTATGTGTAGTTGCATGTCAGCACTTGTGTTTCAGGCTTCACGTTTGTTTTGTTATTTTGTTAGTTTTAAGTGTTCTTCGTTTTAATAAAAGTAAAAGAAATGTAAAAAAAATAAAAAATAATAAAATAATGTATTCATCTCGCGCTGCGCCTTGGTCTCATCGTCATGACGAACGTGACAGTGTGTGTGTCTCTCTCTTTCTCTCTCACCATGTATGAAGCGAAGATCAGGACTCTCTTGTGTTTCCCACAAGGCCACTGGGGGTCACTCAGAAGGTTGGGGTCATAGTCTAATGCCTCATCCACACCTGGAGAGGACAGAAACGTACAAGTAGATACATAAAACATTCATACACAGTGGTTACACTCAAAATATACTAATTGATAAAAAAACAAAACATTTTTCAATAAAAAAAAATAAAAAAAAAGTATAATCTTTGTAAATGATATCATAAAGAGGACTGGCGGAGTTATGTTGCAAATGTAGCTAACACAAATATATAGAAACGTCTGCTCTACCCAAAGTTACAACCAAATAATTACAGCATGGGTCTCTGGGTCAGAAGGACCAGGTTCACCTCTCTGGGTCTATCTGCTGGCCAGAGGGAAGAGACAGGACAGCAGTCCCAGAGGGAAGAGACAGGACAGCAGTCCCAGGGGGAAGAGACAGGACCGCAGTCCCAGAGGGAAGAGACAGGACCGCAGTCCCAGGGGGAAAGAGACAGGACAGCAGTCCCAGGGGGAAGAGACAGGACAGCAGTCCCAGGGGGAAGAGACAGGACAGCAGTCCCAGGGGGAAAGAGACAGGACAGCAGTCCCAGGGGGGAAGAGACAGGACAGCAGTCCCAGGGGGAAGAGACAGGACAGCAGTCCCAGGGGGAAGAGACAGGACAGCAGTCCCAGGGGGAAGAGACAGGACAGCAGTCCCAGGGGGAAGAGACAGGACAGCAGTCCCAGGGGGAAGAGACAGCACAGCAGTCCCAGGGGGAAGAGACAGGACAGCAGTCCCCGGGGGAAAGAGACAGGACAGCAGTCCCAGGGGGAAAGAGACAGGACACCAGTTCCAGGGGGAAGAGACAGGACAGCAGTCCCAGGGGGAAGAGACAGGACAGCAGTCCCAGAGGGAAGAGACTAAGAGACACTACGCCTAAGTGCGTCACAAGATGTTTCTCCAACTTGATTAGAGTCCACCTGTGGTGAATTCAATTGATTGGACATGATTTGGAAAAGCACACACCTGTCTATATAAGGTCCCACAGTTGACAGTGCATGTCAGAGCAAAAACAAAGCCATGAGGTCAAAGTAATTGTCCGTAGAGCTCCAAGACAGGATTGTGTCGAGGCACAGATCTGGGGAAGGGTACCAAAACATTTCTGCAGCATTAAAGTTCCCCAGGAACACAGTGGCCTCCATCATTCTTAAATGGAAGAAGTTTGTAACCACCAATACTCTTTTTAGAGCTGGCCACCTGGCCAAACTGAGCAATCGGGGGAGAATGGCCTTGGTCAGGGAGGTGACCAAGAACCCGAGGGTCACTCTGACAGAGCTATAGAGTTCCTCTGTGGAGATCTTCCAGAAGGACAACCATCTCTGCAGCACTCCACCAATCAGGCCTATATGGTAGAGTGGCCAGACACAAACCATTCCTCAGTAAAAGGCACATGACAGACCACTTGTAGAAACAAGATTCTCTGGTCTGATGAAACTAAGATTTAACTCTTTGGCTCGAATGCGAAGAGTCACGTCTGGAAGAAACATGGCACCATCCCTAAGGTGAAGCATGGTGGTGGCAGCATCATGTTGTGGGGATGTTTTTTCAGCAGCAGGGACTGGGAGACTAGTCAGGATCGAGGCAAAGATGAAAGGAGCAAAGTACAGAGACATCCTTGATGAAAACCTGCTCCAGAGCGCTCAGGACCTCAGACTGGGGCGAAGGTTCTCCTACCAACAGGACAACGACCCAAAGCGCACAGCCAAGACAACGCAGGAGTGGCATCAGTACAAGTTTCTGAATGTCCTTGAGTGGCCCAGCCAGAGCCTGGACTTGAACCCGATCGAACATCTCTGGAGAGACCTGAAAACAGCTGTGCAGCGACACTCCCTGTCCAACCTGACAGAACTTGAGAGGATCTGCAGAGAAGAATGGGAAAAACTCCCCAAATACAGGTGTGCCAAGTTTGTAGCGTCATACTAAAGAAGACTCAAGGCTGTAATCACTGCCAAAGGTGCTTCAACAAAGTACTGAGTAAAAGGTCTGAATACTTATGTAAATGTCATATTTCCGTTTTTATTTATTTGATGAATTAGCAAACATGTCTAAAAACCTGTTTTTGTTTTGTCATTATGGGGTATTGTGATGTCATTATGGGGTATTGTGATGTCATTATGGGGTATAGTGATGTCATTATGGGGTATAGTGATGTCATTATGGTGTATAGTGATGTCATTATGGGGTATAGTGATGTCATTATGGGGTATTGTGATGTCATTATGGGGTATTGTGATGTCATTATGGGGTATTGTGATGTCATTACGGGGTATTGTGATGTCATTACGGGGTATTGTGATGTCATTACGGGGTATTGTGATGTCATTACGGGGTATTGTGATGTCATTACGGGGTATTGTGATGTCATTACGGGGTATAGTGATGTCATTACGGGGTATAGTGATGTCATTACGGTGTATTGTGATGTCATTACGGGGTATAGTGATGTCATTACGGTGTATTGTGATGTCATTACGGTGTATTGTGATGTCATTACGGGGTATTGTGATGTCATTACGGGGTATTGTGATGTCATTACGGGGTATAGTGATGTCATTACGGGGTATTGTGATGTCATTACGGGGTATAGTGATGTCATTACGGGGTATAGTGATGTCATTACGGTGTATTGTGATGTCATTACGGTGTATTGTGATGTCATTACGGGGTATTGTGATGTCATTATGGGGTATTGTGATGTCATTATGGGGTATTGTGATGTCATTATGGGGTATTGTGTGTAGATTGATGAGGGACATTTATTTTTTCAGAATAAGGCTGTAACGTAACAAAATGTGGAAATAGCCAAGGGGTCTGAATACTTTTTCGATGGCTCTGTATAATTACCCTGTATATTAGTATTACTGTCTCTGAAGCTTCAGTAAACAGAGCTGCTGCTCCACAGGACAGCACATCAAGGCAGAGCACCACAGACAGACCCACAGTATACCCGTTCATATCCCTGTGGACAGCATGTGCACTCAGTCCACTACATGGTAATAGCTCCCTCTAATGGACTAAGAATTTTCACCTTATTACAACCTGATTAAATAAATATTAAAAATTCCATTCCCACGTTGGGAGTTAAGGTGTCGTTTTGGGGTTCTTACCCAGATCCAGTCCCACGTTGCAGTTTAGCCTGGTTGGGGTGTAGTTTCTGGGGTTACTGTTCCGGGTCACCTGGTTGAGGGGCACCTGGAGGGTAATGTCCACCGAGGGGGTCTTCTGACGGACCAGGGCGTTGGTCGGGTACAGAAACTGGGCATATGACACCGTCTATGGAGGAAGATCAATCAACCAGTCAGTAAATAAACCAATCAATCAATCAATTACAGTGCCTTGCAAAAGTATTCATCCCCCTTGGCATTTTTCCTATTTTGTTGCACAGCTCTGACACAGCCAGCTACAGAGCAACCACAGCGCTGATACGGCCGGCTACAGAGCAACCACAGCGCTGACACGGCCGGCTACAGAGCAACCACAGCGCTGACACGGCCAGCTACAGAGCAACCACAGCGCTGACACGGCCAGCTACAGAGCAACCACAGCCCTGACACGGCCAGCTACAGAGCAACCACAGCGCTGACACGGCCAGCTACAGAGCAACCACAGCGCTGACACGGCCAGCTACAGAGCAACCACAGCACTGACACGGCCAGCTACAGAGCAACCACAGCACTGACACGGCCAGCTACAGAGCAACCACAGCGCTGACACGGCCAGCTACAGAGCAACCACAGCGCTGACACGGCCGGCTACAGAGCAACCACAGCGCTGACACGGCCAGCTACAGAGCAACCACAGCGCTGACACGGCCAGCTACAGAGCAACCACAGCGCTGACACGGCCAGCTACAGAGCAACCACAGCGCTGACACGGCCAGCTACAGAGCAACCACAGCTCTGACACAGCCAGCTACAGAGCAACCACAGCTCTGACACAGCCAGCTACAGAGCAACCACAGCGCTGACACGGCCAGCTACAGAGCAACCACAGCGCTGACACGGCCAGCTACAGAGCAACCACAGCGCTGACACGGCCAGCTACAGAGCAACCACAGCTCTGACACAGCCAGCTACAGAGCAACCACAGCGCTGACACGGCCAGCTACAGAGCAACCACAGCGCTGACACGGCCAGCTACAGAGCAACCACAGCGCTGACACAGCCAGCTACAGAGCAACCACAGCGCTGACACGGCCAGCTACAGAGCAACCACAGCGCTGATACGGCCGGCTACAGAGCAACCACAGCGCTGACACGGCCGGCTACAGAGCAACCACAGCGCTGACACGGCCGGCTACAGAGCAACCACAGCGCTGACACGGCCGGCTACAGAGCAACCACAGCGCTGACACGGCCGGCTACAGAGCAACCACAGCGCTGATACGGCCGGCTACAGAGCAACCACAGCGCTGACACGGCCGGCTAAAGAGCAACCACAGCGCTGACACGGCCGGCTACAGAGCAACCACAGCGCTGACACGGCCAGCTACAGAGCAACCACAGCGCTGACATGGCCGGCTACAGAGCAACCACAGCGCTGACATGGCCGGCTACAGAGCAACCACAGCTGAACCGTCATCCAACTCAGAATTGTAAATCCAGCCTCTTTCTAGAGGTGCGACCTGAAGATCAATGACGTCATCATGATTCAACTCCCCCCTAACAGCTTTATGTAGGCCCTAACAGCTTTATGTAGGCCCTAACAGCTTTATGTAGGCCCTAACAGCTTTATGTAGGCCCTAACAGCTTTATGTAGGCCCTAACAGCTTTATGTAGGCCCTAACAGCTTTATGTAGGCCCTAACAGATTGTGGGCACCGCTTGTCTCCGTTATAGTGCAATTCATGTATTGTTTAGTGTTGTGTTGTGTTGTGTAGTGGCTGTGCAGGCATGTATCCCATTTAATTTGTTGATTTGCCCTACCAAGATTTACATGCTAAAATCTCCACTAAATTACAAGCCTGGTTCTAAAAGCGCCGGTAGTGTTCAGTGATTCAAAGTGGAACCGACAGCGTTTTAACTACGTTACAGATATGAAACAGACAATCAGTCAAAAATATCAAATTCCGGAGCCTCCCGAGTGGCGCAGCGGTCTAAGGCACTGCAAGGAGCCTAACATTAGCTCGATAGCTAGGTAGCTAGCTGCTAGGAGGATGTCATGTCATTGGAGGAGTGACTGACCTTCCCCCCCCTCCTATTGTTTTTCATTGGCTACACAGCTAGAGATGCAGGTGTCATTTGGTTTTAGCTAGCAAAAATGTGAATCACTTTGCTAGCTAGCTATGCTAAACTTGAACGACTGTTATCCAGCTTATCTACCCGTTGAATATGACCGATTGTCAGTAAACTGACAGCAACACAAAAAAAAGTAATCGTTAGTCAAGAATGTTCTAGATAACATGGTAACATCCTAACCAGCTCTGCTACGGAGAGTAAAATGGTCAGAGTGAGGTGTTCTCTCATTTGTGTTTAGAAGTAGCTAGTTTGATGAAAATAAAATGACATGAGCAGGTTTTACTGAGATTTTCATGTTGCTGAAACACTATCAGTTCCACTTTAAACAAATCTCTGTGTCTTAATTCAAACTGTACAGTATTTATGTCCTAATGACTGTGGAACATTTTGCACTTACAATAGAAGATGCATCATAAAGAACAACATTGACATGTTTTCTTTCAGCTCAAACATTTATGTGATATGAAAAAAAGCACAAATAAATCCCAAACCTCCTTTTTTTTGGGGGGGTTCCTCAGGAGGATAAGTACAGTGTGTCCAGTACCTTGCCGTAGGGCTCCAGTTCGAACCCTTCTAGTCCAGGCATCATCTCCAGACTGGTAGAGATGTTCCCTGATGAATGCCTACACCTGTCCAACTTGGAGTCACTGTGGGGAGGGAGAGAGAGAGAGAGAGAGAGAGAGAGAGAGAGAGAGAGAGAGAGAGAGAGAGAGAGAGAGAGAGAGAGAAAGGTGAGAGAGAGAGAGAGAAAGGTGAGAGAGAGAGAGAAAGGTGAGAGAGAGAGAGAGAGAGAGAGAGAGAGAGAAGAGAGAGAGAGAGAGAGAGAGAGAGATGAGACAGACAGAAAGAGAAAGTGGATAAAAGAGAGAGAGTGTCAGAGAGAGAATAAAGATGAGGAGAGAGAATGAGAGATGAGAATTACTTTAGAGCCCCACCAGTCCCATAGCATTTAACAGGCACTAATGGGAGAGGAGAGCTCCATGAAAGAGTTCAGACAGCAGAGACAGAGAGCGTTCCAGACACAGGAGAGAGACAGAGAGAGAGTTCCAGACACAGGAGAGACAGAGAGAGAGTTCCAGACACAGGAGAGAGAGAGAGTTCCAGACACAGGAGAGACAGAGAGAGCGTTCCAGACACAGGGAGAGACAGAGAGAGCGTTCCAGACACAGGAGAGAGAGAGAGAGTTCCAGACACAGGAGAGACAGAGAGAGAGTTCCAGACACAGGAGAGACAGAGAGAGTTCCAGACACAGGAGAGACAGAGAGAGAGTTCCAGACACAGGAGAGACAGAGAGAGAGTTCAGACACAGAGAGACACAGGTTCCAGACACAGGAGAGAGACAGAGAGAGAGTTCCAGACACAGGAGAGACAGAGAGAGAGTTCCAGACACAGGAGAGACAGAGAGAGCGTTCCAGACACAGGAGAGACAGAGAGAGCGTTCCAGACACAGGAGAGAGACAGAGAGAGAGTTCCAGACACAGGAGAGACAGAGAGAGAGTTCCAGACACAGGAGAGACAGAGAGAGAGTTCCAGACACAGGAGAGACAGAGAGAGAGTTCCAGACACAGGAGAGACAGAGAGAGCGTTCCAGACACAGGAGAGAGACAGAGAGAGTTCCAGACACAGGAGAGACAGAGAGAGCGTTCCAGACACAGGAGAGACAGAGAGAGAGTTCCAGACACAGGAGAGACAGAGAGAGCGTTCCAGACACAGGAGTTCCAGACAGGAGAGACAGAGAGAGCGTTCCAGACACAGGAGAGACAGAGAGAGAGTTCCAGACACAGGAGAGACAGAGAGAGAGTTCCAGACACAGGAGAGACAGAGAGCGTTCCAGACACAGGAGAGACAGAGAGAGCGTTCCAGACACAGGAGAGACAGAGAGAGAGTTCCAGACACAGGAGAGACAGAGAGAGCGTTCCAGACACAGGAGAGACAGAGAGAGAGCGTTCCAGACACAGGAGAGAGACAGAGAGAGAGCGTTCCAGACACAGGAGAGACAGAGAGAGCGTTCCAGACACAGGAGAGACAGAGAGAGCGTTCCAGACACAGGAGAGAGAGAGAGAGAGCGTTCCAGACACAGGAGAGACAGAGAGAGCGTTCCAGACACAGGAGAGAGAGAGAGAGAGAGCGTTCCAGACACAGGAGAGACAGAGAGAGCGTTCCAGACACAGGAGAGACAGAGAGAGCGTTCCAGACACAGGAGAGAGAGAGAGAGCGTTCCAGACACAGGAGAGACAGAGAGAGCGTTCCAGACACAGGAGAGAGAGAGAGAGCGTTCCAGACACAGGAGAGAGACAGAGAGAGTTCCAGACACAGGAGAGAGACAGAGAGAGCGTTCCAGACACAGGAGAGAGACAGAGAGAGCGTTCCAGACACAGGAGAGAGAGAGAGAGCGTTCCAGACACAGGAGAGAGACAGAGAGAGAGTTCCAGACACAGGAGAGAGAGAGAGAGAGCGTTCCAGACACAGGAGAGAGAGAGAGAGCGTTCCAGACACAGGAGAGAGAGAGAGAGCGTTCCATACACAGGAGAGAGACAGAGAGAGAGTTCCAGACACAGGAGAGAGACAGAGAGAGCGTTCTAGACACAGGAGAGAGACAGAGAGAGCGTTCCAGACACAGGAGAGACAGAGAGAGAGTTCCAGACACAGGAGAGAGGTTATGGTCGTTAAATGATGTCTGGAGTTATGATAGCCTGGACCATGTTTTTTGATGGGGGAAGAACTTCAAAGTGGAGCTCTTCCTAGACTAGGCAGATCACCATTCATTATTCATGATGGCAGACAGTTGTACAGTAGTATAATCTGTCGGGCAGTATGCCCTACTAGTGCGGAGCGATTAGTGCTTTTTGAGGACGACTTGGCTTCGGTTTAATTATAAAAACGGAGAAAAAATATCACGACTTCATTATGTGAGTTGACTGCTGTAAACACAGAACAAAACCATTAAGAAAAGTCCCATGGCGATAGTCACTGTCCATTAATTAACCATCAGCTATATTATATATATTATTATATATATTATTATTATATATATTATATTATATATATATATATATATTAGCATATTTTAGTTGTTTTGTATATTACACTTGTTTTGTTTTGACTTCATTATTTAATTCCAAGCTGCTGTCTATGTTGTCTGACAAAAACCACAATTTCTGTAATTAATCGAAGTAAATAAGGCTTTTATGACTGCCGAATGGCAACACCTAGAGAAGCAACTGTTCTCGGTTTACCCCTCTTGATCGTGTCTCTCATGGAGCATAAAATAAACAGACCCGGACAAGTGGTCACACAATGGATTATGGTCATTGTAGTTAATTATCACGTGTTCCGTTGTAAACCTTGTAGAACATTGTCCC
The DNA here is from genome assembly GCF_021184085.1 of Oncorhynchus gorbuscha. Lineage (NCBI taxonomy): Eukaryota > Metazoa > Chordata > Actinopteri > Salmoniformes > Salmonidae > Oncorhynchus > Oncorhynchus gorbuscha. The sequence goes on along the minus strand of NC_060175.1, from coordinate 102,552,951 downwards.
ATTGGAAACCACATCCCACCGTTCGGCCACGATCTGATTTCTCTCTAGAGAAACTGCAGCGCCATGTGCATTATGATAGATAAACGCGGCAGGTCTTAACGTGGCCGTGGCCCCGAGTCAGGCACAGCCGCAGGGGACTCCTTTTTACTTGACTGTTAAATGGTCTACTTCAACCTGACAACGGCTGTATTATTCTTTATTTTCAGACAAAAAAAAAAAAGATTTGGGGATTTGCTTGGTTGGTCATTTTTTAAAATAAAAACCAGAGAACATTATTTAGTGTAGAGATAACGGCGAATAAACACAAAGAGTTGCACTACTCTCTCTCTCTCATATATATATATAAATTCCCAATCATTTATTGGGTAAAATACCAGCGCTTCGGCATCACTTCTTTTAGGGCGGCCATTTTTTTTTTAACATACTTCCGCGTCGTCTCAATCAACAAAACTTTATCGCACCTAAAAACACTTTGATTCTAAACATAAAAATGTTTGCAGAAACAGATAAACTGTCGCATGGAATCGTCACGATTATCAGCCAAAGAGCTGCTTCCAAATTGACTTTCTTCAACTAGCTAACTAACCACTTCTTTTAAAATGCTGGTAGGCAAATTACATTTCATCCCCTGCCCAAGGACCAGGAAACCTCATACCCCATAATGACATCACAATACCCCATAATTTACATTTACATTTAAGTCATTTAGCAGACGCTCTTATCCAGAGCGACTTACAAATTGGTGCATTCACCTTATGACATCCAGTGGAACAGTCACTTTACAATAGTGCTTCTAAATCTTAAAGGGGGGGGGGGGTGAGAAGGATTACTTATCCTATCCTAGGTATTGTGACATCACAATACCCCATAATGACATCACAATACCCCATAATGACATCACAATACCCCATAATGCAATACCCCATAATGACATCACAATACCCCATGGTTTCAGGTCGTGTCGAAGATGAAAAGCCGTGGGCTCCGGTTACTTGATACATGTATGTGTTCAAGCACTTTATCAGAATCTTGTTTCTCATGGTCTGAGAGTCCATTAGGTGCCTTTTGGCAAAGTCCAAGCGGGCTGTCATGTGTCTTTTACTGAGGTGTGGCTTCCGTCTGGCCACTCTACCATAAAAGGTCTGATTGGTGGAGTGCTGCAGAGATGGTTGTCCTTTTGGAAAGTTCTCCCATCTCCACAAAGGAGGAACTCTAGAGCTCTGTCGGAGGGACCATCAGGCCCTTCACAGATCGCTCAGTTTGACCAGCTCTAGGAAGAGTCTTGGTGGTCCCAAATTTCTTCCATTTAAGAATGATGGAGGCAACTCTGTTCTTGGGGACCTTCAATGCTGCAGACATGTTTTGGTACCCTTCCCCAGATCTGTGCCTCGACACAATCCTGTCTCGGTGCTCCACGGACAATTCCTTGGACCTCATGGCTTGGTTTTTGCTGTGACATGCACTGTCAACTGTGGGACCTTATATATAGACAGGTGTTTGCTTTTCCATATCATGTCCCAATCAATTGAATTTACCACAGATGGACTCCAATCAAGTTGTAGAAACATCTCAAGGATGATCAATGGGAACAGGATGCACCTGAGCTCAATTTCGAGTCTCATAGCAAAGGGTCTGAATACTTATGTAAGTAAGGTATTGCTGTTTTCGCTTTGTCATTTAGGGGGTATTGTGATGTCATTATGGGGTATTGTGATGTCATCATGGGGTATTGTGATGTCATTATGGGGTATTGTGATGTCATTATGGGGTATTGTGATGTCATTATGGGGTATTGTGATGTCATCATGGGGTATTGTGATGTCATTATGGGGTATTGTGATGTCATTATGGGGTATTGTGTAAGTCATCATGGGGTATTGTGATGTCATTATGGGGTATTGTGATGTCATTATGGGGTATTGTGTAAGTCAAGGGGTCTGAATACTTTCCGCAGGTGCTGTAATCGAAGACTAGAGAATTAGATTCAGATTAACTTCTCTATCTCGCCAGCCAGCTAGCTACGGCCAGCCAGCTAACTTCTATCTCGCCAGCCAGCTAGCTAACGGTGACATAAGTACAAGTGACGTAAGTATTATGCTTTATTAGCTTTCGTGTCAGTTTAAGCAGGTCGGGGAACACAGTAGATTGCCAGAACAGGTATCATGCAAATAATGTGTTGTTGTGACAGCAAAGTTTGTAAATAATAAAGACAAGTGAGGCAGGTAGTCTAGTGGTTAGAGGCAGGTAGCCTAGTGGTTAGAGGCAGGTAGCCTAGTGGTTAGAGGCAGGTAGCCTAGTGGTTAGAGGCAGGTAGCCTAGTGGTTAGAGGCAGGTAGCCTGGTGGTTAGAGGCAGGTAGCCTGGTGGTTAGAGGCAGGTAGCCTGGTGGTTAGAGGCAGGTAGCCTAGTGGTTAGAGGCAGGTAGTCTAGTGGTTAGAGGCAGGTAGCCTAGTGGTTAGAGGCAGGTAGCCTAGTGGTTAGAGGCAGGTAGTCTAGTGGTTAGAGGCAGGTAGCCTAGTGATTAGAGGCAGGTAGCCTAGTGATTAGAGACAGGTAGCCTAGTGATTAGAGGCAGGTAGCCTAGTGATTAGAGGCAGGTAGCCTAGTGATTAGAGGCAGGTAGCCTAGTGGTTAGAGGCAGGTAGCCTAGTGATTAGAGGCAGGTAGCCTAGTGGTTAGAGGCAGGTAGCCTAGTGGTTAGAGGCAGATAGCCTAGTGGTTAGAGGCAAGGTAGCCTAGTGGTTAGAGGCAGGTAGCCTAGTGGTTAGAGGCAGGTAGCCTAGTGGTTAGAGGCAGGTAGCCTAGTGGTTAGAGGCAAGGTAGCCTAGTGGTTAGAGGCAGGTAGCCTAGTGTTTAGAGGCAAGGTAGCCTAGTGGTTAGAGGCAAGGTAGCCTAGTGGTTAGAGGCAGGTAGCCTAGTGGTTAGAGGCAAGGTAGCCTAGTGGTTAGAGGCAGATAGCCTAGTGGTTAGAGGCAAGGTAGCCTAGTGGTTAGAGGCAGGTAGCCTAGTGGTTAGAGGCAGGTAGCCTAGTGGTTAGAGGCAAGGTAGCCTAGTGGTTAGAGGCAGGTAGCCTAGTGGTTAGAGGCAGGTAGCCTAGTGGTTAGAGGCAGGTAGCCTAGTGGTTAGAGTGTAGAGTAATAATAAAGACAAGTGAGGCAGGTAGCCTGGTGGTTAGAGGCAGGTAGCCTAGTGATTAGAGACAGGTAGCCTAGTGGTTAGAGGCAGGTAGCCTTGTGGTTAGAGACAGGTAGCCTAGTGGTTAGAGTGTAGAGTAATAATAAAGACAAGTGAGGCAGGTAGCCTAGTGGTTAGAGGCAGGTAGCCTAGTGGTTAGAGGCAGGTAGCCTAGTGGTTAGAGGCAGGTAGCCTAGTGGTTAGAGGCAGGTAGCCTAGTGGTTAGAGGCAGGTAGCCTAGTGATTAGAGGCAGGTAGCCTAGTGGTTAGAGGCAGGTAGCCTAGTGGTTAGAGACAGGTAGTCTAGTGGTTAGAGGCAGGTAGCCTAGTGGTTAGAGGCAGGTAGTCTAGTGGTTAGAGGCAGGTAGCCTAGTGGTTAGAGGCAGGTAGTCTAGTGGTTAGAGGCAGGTGGCCTAGTGGTTAGAGGCAGGTGGCCTAGTGGTTAGAGGCAGGTAGTCTAGTGGTTAGAGGCAGGTAGTCTAGTGGTTAGAGGCAGGTAGCCTAGTGGTTAGAGGCAGGTAGCCTAGTGGTTAGAGGCAGGTAGCCTAGTGGTTAGAGGCAGGTAGCCTAGTGGTTAGAGACAGGTAGCCTAGTGGTTAGAGGCAGGTAGCCTAGTGGTTAGAGACAGGTAGCCTAGTGGTTAGAGACAGGTAGCCTAGTGGTTAGAGGCAGGTGGCCTAGTGGTTAGAGGCAGGTAACCTAGTGGTTAGAGGCAGGTAGCCTAGTGGTTAGAGGCAGGTAGTCTAGTGGTTAGAGCGTTGGACTAGTAACTGAAAGGTTGCAAGATGGAATCCCCCGAGCTGACAAGGTGAAAATCTGTTGTTCTTCCCCCTGAACAAGGCAGCTAACCCCACTGTTCCCCTGAACAAGGCAGCTAACCCCACTGTTCCCCTGAACAAGGCAGCTAACCCCACTGTTCCCCTGAACAAGGCAGCTAACCCCACTGTTCCCCTGAACAAGGCAGCTAACCCCACTGTTCCCCTGAACAAGGCATCTAACCCCACTGTTCCCCTGAACAAGGCAGCTAACCCCACTGTTCCCCTGAACAAGGCAGCTAACCCCACTGTTCCCCTGAACAAGGCAGCTAACCCCACTGTTCCCCTGAACAAGGCAGCTAACCCCACTGTTCCCCTGAACAAGGCAGCTAACCCCACTGTTCCCCTGAACAAGGCAGCTAACCCCACTGTTCCCCTGAACAAGGCAGCTAACCCCACTGTTCCCCGGTAGGCTGCCATTGTAAAATAAGAATTTGTTCCTAAGTGACTTGCCGAAAGGTAAAAATAAATACAGCCAGGATGAGACAGGAAGGCTGAGGCAGCTGATAACACACCATGAAGAGAGACCTAGGGGCGGGGGTCCCAAATGGCACCCTATTCCCTTTATAGTGCACTACCTTTGACCAAGGCTGGCACCCTATTCGCTATATAGTGCACTACCTTTGACCAAGGCTGGCACCCTATTCGCTATATAGTGCACTACCTTTGACCAAGGCTGGCACCCTATTCGCTATATAGTGCACTACCTTTGACCAGGGAATATAGGGTACCATTTGGAACACAGACCTACTTAGCTCAGAATGCTCTCTGTAGATAACGTAGCTGCCGTTTGTGGTTAGCAGTGTATCTGCTCTATATAGAAGTGACACCTACTGTACAGCACAGCCAATTCAAGACAATCCCCTGTCCCGCTCTCTCTCTCATGTCACTCTCCTTAGGAGACTGAGACATGCATGCAGGCAATAGAGGCTGCTTGAGGAGTCCTTGCAGGTCAGCGTAGAGCATTCCCTACCCAGCAAACCATAATTGGTAAGAGCATTCGGTTAGGTTGTGGCAAACGTTCTCACGACACAAAAACTGTGAAGTAGTGCTGATGATTATAGAATGTTTGTATAAAACATTCACCTGATGTTACAAGAACGTTCCCAGAACACATTTCATCTGTTCTTTAAAAAGGTTCCCAGAACACATTTAATTTGTTCTTTAAAAAGGTTCCCAGAACACATTTAATCTGTTCTTTAAAAAGGTTCCCAGAACACATTTAATCTGCTCTTTAAAAGGTTCCCAGAACACATTTAATCTGTTCTTTAAAACGTTCCCAGAACACATTTAATCTGCTCTTTAAAAAGGTTCCCAGAACACATTTAATCTGCTCTTTAAAAGGTTCCCAGAACACATTTAATCTGCTCTTTAAAAAGGTTCCCAGAACATATTTGATCTGTTCTTTAAAAAGGTTCCCAGAACATATTTGATCTGTTCTTTAAAAGGTTCCCAGAACACATTTAATCTGCTCTTTAAAAAGGTTCCCAGAACACATTTAATCTGCTCTTTAAAAGGTTCCCAGAATGTTGTGGTCCTTCTGTAGCTCAGTTGGTAGAGCATGGCGCTTGTAACGCCAGGGTAGTGGGTTCGATCCCCGGGACCACCCATACGTAGAATGTATGCACACATGACTGTAAGTCGCTTTGGATAAAAGCGTCTGCTAAATGGCATATATATGTTTAATTGGGAAACAGAGACAGATTAAGAGAGAAAAAAAGACGGAAGACAATTTGGATTTCCTGCAGCTTTGTGCGATAGCTTTGTGCGAGAGCTATGTGAGGTAGCTTTGTGCGGTAGCTATGTGAGGTAGCTATGTGCGGTAGCTTTGTGCGAGAGCTTTGTGCGAGAGCTTTGTGCGAGAGCTTTGTGCGAGAGCTATGTGCGAGAGCTATGTGCGAGAGCTATGTGCGAGAGCTATGTGCGAGAGCTATGTGAGGTAGCTTTGTGCGGTAGCTATGTGAGGTAGCTTTGTGCGGTAGCTTTGTGCGATAGCTTTGTGCGAGAGCTATGTGAGGTAGCTTTGTGCGGTAGCTTTGTGCTGTAGATATGTGAGGTAGCTTTGTGCGGTAGCTATGTGCGATAGCTTTGTGCGATAGCTATGTGCGAGAGCTATGTGCGAGAGCTATGTGAGGTAGCTTTGTGCGGTAGCTTTGTGCGAGAGCTTTGTGCGATAGCTTTGTGCGATAGCTTTGTGCGATAGCTTTGTGCGAGAGCTTTGTGCGAGAGCTATGTGCGAGAGCTATGTGCGAGAGCTATGTGAGGTAGCTTTGTGCGGTAGCTATGTGAGGTAGCTATGTGAGGTAGCTATGTGCGAGAGCTTTGTGCGAGAGCTTTGTGCGAGACATATGTGCGAGAGCTATGTGAGGTAGCTTTGTGCGGTAGCTATGTGAGGTAGCTTTGTGCGGTAGCTATGTGCGATAGCTTTGTGCGATAGCTTTGTGTGATAGCTTTGTGCGAGAGCTATGTGCGAGAGCTATGTGCGAGAGCTATGTGAGGTAGCTTTGTGCGGTAGCTATGTGAGGTAGCTTTGTGCTGTAGATATGTGAGGTAGCTTTGTGCGCGAGCTATGTGAGGTAGCTTTGTGCGGTAGCTATGTGCGATAGCTTTGTGCGATAGCTTTGTGCGAGAGCTATGTGCGAGAGCTATGTGAGGTAGCTTTGTGCGATAGCTTTGTGCGGTAGCTTTGTGCGGTAGCTATGTGCGAGAGCTATGTGCGATAGCTTTGTGCGATAGCTTTGTGCGAGAGCTTTGTGCGATAGCTTTGTGCGATAGCTTTGTGCGATAGCTTTGTGCGAGAGCTATGTGCGAGAGCTATGTGAGGTAGCTTTGTGCGGTAGCTTTGTGCGGTAGCTTTGTGCGGTAGCTTTGTGCGGTAGCTTTGTACGAGAGCTATGTGAGGTAGCTTTGTGCGAGAGCTATGTGCAATTGCTATGTGAGGTAGCTTTGTGCGGTAGCTATGCGAGGTAGCTTTGCGAGGTAGCTTTGTGAGGTAGCGAGGGGAGCGAGGGGTTAAGGAGAGAGAGGAGAGGGGTGACACACAGGGACACATGTGACACCAGGAGGGGACAGAGAGCTGAGGGGTGAGAATGGGTGAGACACAGGGACACATGGTGTCCCCAGGGGGGGGGGGGGGGGACAGAGAGCTGAGGGGTGAGACACAGGGACACATGGTGACCCCAGGAGGGGACAGAGAGCTGAGGGGTGAGAAGGACTGATGAGGGGGAGGGGAGAGGACGACGGCCTAGCTTGCAGGTCTGTGACTCCAGGAACGTGGGAATGGGTGACACACAGCTGGACTCCAAGATAGATGACAGGACAAAACAGTGTCTGGGCGCATTCATGACTCAGTCACAGGATGCAATGCATTATGGATGTTCATACTGTATTTAGCATAGTTTTGCAGTCTATACCAGCAGCAACCAGTAGCATTGTGTGAATGAACATAAATGCTCAGTGCCTCATAAAATAGTGTGATCATGTGACTGAACAGCGGAGTTTGTGCTATTTAATGGTGTGCGGAAGCAGCACAGTATAGAACGAGACACACTGCCTCAGCGTAGTGTGAAGAGAATGCGCCGTACTGTACCTGATGTGAAAGCTCTCTCCATAGGGTAACACTGAGAAGGCTGCACACAGAGAACGCTTGGCACAGATCAACACGATCCTGGAGAGAGACAAAACAACAGTAACAACATGTTAGGGAGGGAGAGAGAGAGAGAGAGAGAGATGTCTGGCACGACATGCAATTGTACCTTTTTGACTTTCATCTAAACCTCAACTTCGGCAGTATTTATACCTGTGCGCTGCTTGTCAACACAGCACCACTGAAATAGTCTGGTGGGTAGAAGGCTACCACTGAACTGCGGTAAAAAGGCCAACGTCCTACACCTAGGTGGAAACAAGGCCACTGTGTGTTGTGCTGCCCTCGCATGTCTACCTGTATCAGCTGCAGGATCAGACGGCTAACGGCTAACGTTACCAGAGCTGCTACTTCGCACCATATTCCCAGAGCTGCTACTTCGCACCATATTCCCAGAGCTGCTACTTCGCACCATATTCCCAGAGCTGCTACTTCACACCATATTCCCAGAGCTGCTACTTCACACCATATTCCCAGAGCTACTACTTCACACCATATTCCCAGAGCTGCTACTTCACACCATATTCCCAGAGCTACTACTTCACACCATATTCCCAGAGCTACTACTTCACACCATATTCCCAGAGCTGCTACTTCACACCATATTCCCAGAGCCAGAGCTGCTACTTCACACCATATTCCCAGAGCTGCTACTTCACACCATATTCCCAGAGCCAGAGCTGCTACTTCACACCATATTCCACATATTCCCCAATATTCACCATATTCAAGACCTAACCTTCACCACTCAGAATGAAGACCTAACCTTCACCACTCAGAATGAAGACCTAACCTTCACCACTCAGAATGAAGACCTAACCTTCACCACTCAGAATGAAGACCTAACCTTCACCACTCAGAATGAAGACCTAACCTTCACCACTCAGAATGAAGAACTAACCTTCACCACTCAGAATGAAGAACTAACCTTCACCACTCAGAATGAAGACCTAACCTTCACCACCCAGAATGAAGACCTAACCTTCACCACTCAGAATGAAGACCTAACCTTCACCACTCAGAATGAAGACCTAACCTTCACCACTCAGAATGAAGACCTAACCTTCACCACTCAGAATGAAGACCTAACCTTCACCACTCAGAATGAAGACCTAACCTTCACCACTCAGAATTAAGACCTAACCTTCACCACTCAGAATGAAGACCTAACCTTCACCACTCAGAATGAAGACCTAACCTTCACCACTCAGAATGAAGACCTAACCTTCACCACTCAGAATGAAGACCTAACCTTCACCACTCAGAATGAAGACCTAACCTTCACCACTCAGAATGAAGACCTAACCTTCACCACTCAGAATGAAGACCTAACCTTCACCACTCAGAATGAAGACCTAACCTTCACCACTCAGAATGAAGACCTAACCTTCACCACTCAGAATGAAGACCTAACCTTCACCACTCAGAATGAAGACCTAACCTTCACCACTCAGAATGAAGACCTAACCTTCACCACTCAGAATGAAGACCTAACCTTCACCACTCAGAATGAAGACCTAACCTTCACCACTCAGAATGAAGACCTAACCTTCACCACTCAGAATGAAGACCTAACCTTCACCACTCAGAATGAAGACCTAACCTTCACCACTCAGAATGAAGAACTAACCTTCACCACCCAGAATGAAGACCTAACCTTCACCACCCAGAATGAAGACCTAACCTTCACCACCCAGAATGAAGACCTAACCTTCACCACCCAGAATGAAGACCTAACCTTCACCACTCAGAATGAAGACCTAACCTTCACCACTCAGAATGAAGACCTAACCTTCACCACTCAGAATGAAGACCTAACCTTCACCACTCAGAATGAAGACCTAACCTTCACCACTCAGAATGAAGACCTAACCTTCACCACTCAGAATGAAGACCTAACCTTCACCACTCAGAATGAAGACCTAACCTTCACCACTCAGAATGAAGACCTAACCTTCACCACTCAGAATGAAGACCTAACCTTCACCTCTCAGAATGAAGACCTAACCTTCACCTCTCAGAATGAAGACCTAACCTTCACCTCTCAGAATGAAGACCTAACCTTCACCACTCAGAATGAAGACCTAACCTTCACCACTCAGAATGAAGACCTAACCTTCACCTCTCAGAATGAAGACCTAACCTTCACCACTCAGAATGAAGACCTAACCTTCACCACTCAGAATGAAGACCTAACCTTCACCACTCAGAATGAAGAACTAACCTTCACCACCCAGAATGAAGACCTAACCTTCACCTCTCAGAATGAAGACCTAACCTTCACCACTCAGAATGAAGACCTAACCTTCACCACTCAGAATGAAGACCTAACCTTCACCACTCAGAATGAAGACCTAACCTTCACCACTCAGAATGAAGACCTAACCTTCACCACTCAGAATGAAGACCTAACCTTCACCTCTCAGAATGAAGACCTAACCTTCACCTCTCAGAATGAAGACCTAACCTTCACCACTCAGAATGAAGACCTAACCTTCACCACTCAGAATGAAGACCTAACCTTCACCACTCAGAATGAAGACCTAACCTTCACCACTCAGAATGAAGACCTAACCTTCACCTCTCAGAATGAAGACCTAACCTTCACCACTCAGAATGAAGACCTAACCTTCACCACTCAGAATGAAGACCTAACCTTCACCACTCAGAATGACCTAACCTTCACCACTCAGAATGAAGACCTAAGCTTCACCCTTTGAGTCGTTTCCATTTTTGAACCTTGTAAACATGCATAATTAATCTGTCAATAATACACATTCATCTATCGTCTGCTAAATGACTTAAATGTAAATGTAATATGCCAAATGTCAAAAGGAAACTAAGATCGTTTTGAAAATGTCTCCGTTTTCCCTATTTAGTGCACTAGTTTTGAGCAGGACCCTTATGGCTGTGGCCTCTATCTCAGATCTCACAATCTCAAGTGGAAAACCCTCACTGCCAGGCCCAGCATGCATGGGAAAGAGTCGAGTTGAAAACCTTCACCACATGGGAAAGAGTCTAGTGGAAAAGTAAAAACAATGCCAGTGAGCCCTGGTGGGTTCATAACGGGCACAGGGTAAACATAGCACTCTTGTTTCTCAGCTGGCATGGAGCCAGATGACTGTGTGTGTGTGTGTGTGTGTGTGTGTGTGTGTGTGTGTGTGTGTGTGTGTGTGTGTGTGTGTGTGTGTGTGTGTGTGTGTGTGTGTGTGTGTGTGTGTGTGTGTGTGTGTGTGTGTGTGTGTGTGTGTGTGTGTGTGTGTGTGTGTGTGTGTGTGTTCGTAGAGTGCCCTGGGGACAAGGGAACAGGCAGTCTGGCAGTACAGATAGCCAGTATGTGACTGTGGATGACGGAGTGTTCTGTTGGGTGACTGAGTGTTCTGTTGGGTGACTGAGTGTTCTGTTGGGTGACTGAGTGTTCTGTTGGGTGACTGAGTGTTCTGTTGGGTGACTGAGTGTTCTGTTGGGTGACTGAGTGTTCTGTTGGGTGACTGAGTGTTCTGTTGGGTGACTGAGTGTTCTGTTGGGTGACTGAGTGTTCTGTTGGGTGACTGAGTGTTCTGTTGGGTGACTGAGTGTTCTGTTGGGTGACTGAGTGTTCTGTTGGGTGACTGAGTGTTCTGTTGGGTGACTGAGTGTTCTGTTGGGTGACTGAGTGTTCTGTTGGGTGACTGAGTGTTCTGTTGGGTGACTGAGTGTTCTGTTGGGTGACTGAGTGTTCTGTTGGGTGACTGAGTGTTCTGTTGGGTGACTGAGTGTTCTGTTGGGTGACTGAGTGTTCTGTTGGGTGACTGAGTGTTCTGTTGGGTGACTGAGTGTTCTGTTGGGTGACTGAGTGTTCTGTTGGGTGACTGAGTGTTCTGTTGGGTGACTGAGTGTTCTGTTGGGTGACTGAGTGTTCTGTTGGGTGACGGAGTGTTCTGTTGGGTGACGGAGTGTTCTGTTGGGTGACGGAGTGTTCTGTTGGGTGACGGAGTGTTCTGTTGGGTGACGGAGTGTTCTGTTGGGTGACGGAGTGTTCTGTTGGGTGACGGAGTGTTCTGTTGGGTGACGGAGTGTTCTGTTGGGTGACGGAGTGTTCTGTTGGGTGACGGAGTGTTCTGTTGGGTGACGGAGTGTTCTGTTGGGTGACGGAGTGTTCTGTTGGGTGACGGAGTGTTCTGTTGTGTGACGGAGTGTTCTGTTGGGTGACGGAGTGTTCTGTTGGGTGACGGAGTGTTCTGTTGGGTGACGGGGTGTTCTGTTGGGTGACGGGGTGTTCTGTTGGGTGACGGAGTGTTCTGTTGGGTGACGGAGTGTTCTGTTGGGTGACGGAGTGTTCTGTTGGGTGACGGAGTGTTCTGTTGGGTGACGGAGTGTTCTGTTGGGTGACGGAGTGTTCTGTTGGGTGACGGAGTGTTCTGTTGGGTGACGGAGTGTTCTGTTACTATTGTATTAAAGGACCAGTCTACACTCATAACAACAGCCTTGTGATGCTCTCTGACCCACTAGAATGATTTAATAATAGCCCCAGCACTAGAACAACAGAGACAGAGCAGAGCCAAGTTCCAACAGGTGATCAGGTGATTATATAATAATAATAATAATAATAATACTAATAATAAGGGTCCTCTGAATGAGGAGTTAATATGTGGACTGGCTGGCTTTACATTTTCCAGTTACTGGCCCACCTCTCTAACCTCTGGGCTACTTTCAGTTGGCTTGTAGCCTTGCATTAAAAGACCGCGGTCAGGAGTCCAGAGTTACTACATACTGTATATTCCTCATCTACAGTTCTGTTCTGCAAAGAAAATTAAGAAAGGAAGTGTTCTGGGAGAACGAGGAAGTGTTTCAGTCAGTGTTCTGAGAGGCAGGAAGGGCTTCAGTCAGTGTTCTGAGAGAATGAGGAAGGGATTCAGTCAGTGTTCTGAGATACTGAGGAAGGGCTTCAGTCAGTATTCTGGTAGACAGGAAGTGTTTCAGTCAGTGTTCTGAGAGGCAGGAAGTGTTTCAGTCAGTATTCTGGTAGACAGGAAGTGTTTCAGTCAGTATTCTGGTAGACAGGAAGTGTTTCAGTCAGTATTCTGGTAGACAGGAAGTGTTTCAGTCAGTATTCTGGTAAACAGGAAGTGTTTCAGTCAGTATTCTGGTAGACAGGAAGTGTTTCAGTCAGTGTTCTGAGAGGCAGGATGTGTTTCAGGAAGTGTTCTGAGAGACTGAGGAAGAGCTTCAGTCAGTATTCTGGTAGACAGGAAGTGTTTCAGTCAGTATTCTGGTAGACAGGAAGGGATTCAGTCAGTGTTCTGAGATTCTGAGGAAGGGCTTCAGTCAGTATTCTGGTAGACAGGAAGTGTTTCAGTCAGTGTTCTGAGAGGCAGGAAGTGTTTCAGTCAGTGTTCTGAGAGACTGAGGAAGAGCTTCAGTCAGTATTCTGGTAGACAGGAAGTGTTTCAGTCAGTGTTCTGAGAGGCAGGAAGTGTTTCAGTCAGTGTTCTGAGAGGCAGGAAGTGTTTCAGTCAGTGTTCTGAGAGAATGAGGAAGTGTTTCAGTCAGTGTTCTGAGATACTGAGGAAGGGCTTCAGTCAGTATTCTGGTAGACAGGAAGTGTTTCAGTCAGTGTTATAAGACTTACCTGCTGCCTCGTGTGTCGTATTGTCTCATGTTCTTGATGAAGTGGACCTTCTTCACAGGGTGATGTCTGGGGGAGCCCAACAGGTTACGAGCCCGACTGTGGGGAGAGAGAGAGGATGAAACATGGCAACACAGCAGTCAAGAGCCAAGGATCCCCCACCTCAGATTGTAGTTCACAGTTTCCAGTCTCAACAGTAATTATTCATCATAGTCCCATCAGTTGCCATGGCAGCCGTGATAGCAAACAGCATAGGCTGTGCTCTCTCTGTAAATTTATAAATATATTCATAATTATTATAACTTTTTTGTGCGTTTTTATCCAACTCATAACAATGAAACCTGTGACCACCATGTGTGTGTGTTCCCTGAGGGGGGGAATTCAATCTGTTAGGTGGACTTTAAAGGACTTGTGAGGTGTCCGGGATTTGAGTAGAATTCTATATAATTCTCCCTCCCCGTCTCCCTCCCTCCCTCCCTCCCTGCCTGCCTCCCTCCCTCCCTCCCTCCCTCCCTCCCTGTCTCCCTCCCTGCCCCTCCCTGCCTGTCTCCCTCCCCCTCCCTGCCTGCCTGTCTCCCTCCCTCCCTGCCTGCTTGCCTGCCTGCCTCCCTCCCTCCCTGCCTGCTTCCCTCCCTCCCTCCCTCCCTCCCTCCCTCCCTCCCTCCCTCCCTCCCTCCCTCCCTCCCTCCCTCCCTCCCTCCCTCCCTGCCTGTCCCTCCCTGTCTCCCTCCCTCCCTGCCTGTCTCCCTCCCTCCCTCCCTGCCTCCCTCCCTCCCTGCCTGTCTCCCTCCCTCAATGCCTCCCTCCTCCCTCCTCCCTGCCTCCCTCCCTGTCTCCCCCCCCCTGTCTCTCCCCTCCCTCCATGGGAAACATATGTTTGTTGTCAAAGTGAAATAGATAACAAAAGTGAAATAAACAATACAAATTAACAGTAAACATTACACTTACAAAAGAATAAAGACATTTCAAATGCCATATGATGTGCAAATAGTTAAAGTACAAAAGGGAAATTAAATAAACCTAAATATGGGTTGTATTTACAATGGTGTTTGTTCTTCCCTGGTTGAGCTTTTCTTGTGTCCGCTTTAATCTAACTCCAACACCACACTTTTAAAAACCACTATTCTATCGGGCTGTTTTTCACAGTGTATTCCTTTTCAGCAGACAATTCATAGGATAAATAAAATCACACATGCAAACGGTAACCCAAAAGGTCAGTTCAGTTGGATTGAGGAGAGTTGTCAGCTCGGCTGATTGGGTGGTAGATAGTCGCATACTATCACCTTACCACACACACACACACACACACACACACACACACACACACACACACACACACACACACACACACACACACACACACACACACACACACACACACACACACACACACACACACACACACACACACACACACACACACACACACCTCTATTCTGCTTGTATGGGTTGGTTAACAAACACACTAGTCAGCAGAAGAACAAGCATTTTCCACAGACAGACAGAAATGGAACATTCCAGCACATTCTGCAGGCGTTCTCAGAGGATCTCTCCCAACTTCAAAACACACATGTGATCTTCCTGGGAACCCTATGTTGTGTGGTATGTCTGTTATACATGCAGCTATGCAGACAGTGCCCAATGTGTTGTGTGGTATGTCTGTTATACATGCAGCTATGCAGACAGTGCCCAATGTGTTGTGTGGTATGTCTGTTATACATGCAGCTATGCAGACAGTGCCCAATGTGTTGTGTGGTATGTCTGTTATACATGCAGCTATGCAGACAGTGCCCAATGTGTTGTGTGGTATGTCTGTTATACATGCAGCTATGCAGACAGTGCCCAATGTGTTGTGTGGTATGTCTGTTATACATGCAGCTATGCAGACAGTGCCCAATGTGTTGTGTGGTATGTCTGTTATACATGCAGCTATGCAGACAGTGCCCAATGTGTTGTGTGGTATGTCTGTTATACATGCAGCTATGCAGACAGTGCCCAATGTGTTGTGTGGTATGTCTGTTATACATGCAGCTATGCAGACAGTGCCCAATGTGTTGTGTGGTATGTCTGTTATACATGCAGCTATGCAGACAGTGCCCAATGTGTTGTGTGGTATGTCTGTTATACATGCAGCTATGCAGACAGTGCCCAATGTGTTGTGTGGTATGTCTGTTATACATGCAGCTATGCAGACAGTGCCCAATGTGTTGTGTGGTATGTCTGTTATACATGCAGCTATGCAGACAGTGCCCAATGTGTTGTGTGGTATGTCTGTTATACATGCAGCTATGCAGACAGTGCCCAATGTGTTGTGTGGTATGTCTGTTATACATGCAGCTATGCAGACAGTGCCCAATGTGTTGTGTGGTATGTCTGTTATACATGCAGCTATGCAGACAGTGCCCAATGTGTTGTGTGGTATGTCTGTTATACATGCAGCTATGCAGACAGTGCCCAATGTGTTGTGTGGTATGTCTGTTATACATGCAGCTATGCAGACAGTGCCCAATGTGTTGTGTGGTATGTCTGTTATACATGCAGCTATGCAGACAGTGCCCAATGTGTTGTGTGGTATGTCTGTTATACATGCAGCTATGCAGACAGTGCCCAATGTGTTGTGTGGTATGTCTGTTATACATGCAGCTATGCAGACAGTGCCCAATGTGTTGTGTGGTATGTCTGTTATACATGCAGCTATGCAGACAGTGCCCAATGTGTTGTGTGGTATGTCTGTTATACATGCAGCTATGCAGACAGTGCCCAATGTGTTGTGTGGTATGTCTGTTATACATGCAGCTATGCAGACAGTGCCCAATGTGTTGTGTGGTATTTTGCAGATGGGCATTTATGTAGAAAAAGTCCCTTGAGCACCAACATGTGAAGTTCATAACAGCACATCACATTGGCTGTCAAATGAAAGTTGGGTCTATATTTTTCAAATATATATATTTTTTAATGAAGGCATAGATAGATGTTTCAACTCATTTTCCATCTTAAAAATTAGGCAAGTCAGTACCTTCAGAAAGTAATTCACATCCCTTGACATTTTCCACATTTAGTTGTGTTACAGTCTGAATTTACACACAATACTCACAATACCCGATAACGTCAAAGTGATTAATAACCACTGTCGCTAAAGTAAAACAGGAGCTGCCTCCACTATTCCAGCACCATGTCAACCACAGGAGCTGCCTCCACTATTCCAGCACCATGTCAACCACAGGAGCTGCCTCCACTATCCCAGCACCATGTCAACCACAGGAGCTGCCTCCACTATCCCAGCACCATGTCAACCACAGGAGCTGCCTCCACTATCCCAGCACCATGTCAACCACAGGAGCTGCCTCCACTATCCCAGCACCATGTCAACCACAGGAGCTGCCTCCACTATTCCAGCACCATGTCAACAACAGGAGCTGCCTCCACTATTCCAGCACCATGTCAACAACAGGAGCTGCCTCCACTATTCTAGCACCATGTCAACCACAGGAGCTGCCTCCACTATTCCAGCACCATGTCAACCACAGGAGCTGCCTCCACTATTCCAGCACCATGTCAACCACAGGAGCTGCCTCCACTATTCCAGCACCATGTCAACAACAGGAGCTGCCTCCACTATTCTAGCACCATGTCAACCACAGGAGCTGCCTCCACTATTCCAGCACCATGTCAACCACAGGAGCTGCCTCCACTATTCCAGCACCATGTCAACAACAGGAGCTGCCTCCACTATTCTAGCACCATGTCAACCACAGGAGCTGCCTCCACTATCCCAGCACCATGTCAACAACAGGAGCTGCCTCCACTATTCCAGCACCATGTCAACAACAGGAGCTGCCTCCACTATTCCAGCACCATGTCAACCACAGGAGCTGCCTCCACTATTCCAGCACTCATGTCAACCACAGGAGCTGCCTCCACTATTCCAGCACCATGTCAACCACAGGAGCTGCCTCCACTATTCTAGCACCATGTCAACCACAGGAGCTGCCTCCACTATTCTAGCACCATGTCAACCACAGGAGCTGCCTCCACTATTCCAGCACCATGTCAACCACAGGAGCTGCCTCCACTATTCCAGCACCATGTCAACAACAGGAGCTGCCTCCACTATTCCAGCACCATGTCAACAACAGGAGCTGCCTCCACTATTCAGCACCATGTCAACCACAGGAGCTGCCTCCACTATTCCAGCACCATGTCTCCACTATTCCAGCACCATGTCAACAACAGGAGCTGCCTCCACTATTCCAGCACCATGTCAACAACAGGAGCTGCCTCCACTATTCCAGCACCATGTCAACCACAGGAGCTGCCTCCACTATTCTAGCACCATGTCAACCACAGGAGCTGCCTCCACTATTCCAGCACCATGTCAACAACAGGAGCTGCCTCCACTATTCCAGCACCATGTCAACAACAGGAGCTGCCTCCACTATTCTAGCACCATGTCAACCACAGGAGCT
Source organism: Oncorhynchus gorbuscha (assembly GCF_021184085.1). Classification (NCBI taxonomy): domain Eukaryota; kingdom Metazoa; phylum Chordata; class Actinopteri; order Salmoniformes; family Salmonidae; genus Oncorhynchus; species Oncorhynchus gorbuscha. Next base: position 102,535,246 of record NC_060175.1, on the reverse strand, counting down.
GCCTCCACTATTCCAGCACCATGTCAACCACAGGAGCTGCCTCCACTATTCCAGCACCATGTCAACCACAGGAGCTGCCTCCACTATTCCAGCACCATGTCAACAACAGGAGCTGCCTCCACTATTCTAGCACCATGTCAACCACAGGAGCTGCCTCCACTATTCCAGCACCATGTCAACAACAGGAGCTGCCTCCACTATTCTAGCACCATGTCAACCACAGGAGCTGCCTCCACTATTCCAGCACCATGTCAACCACAGGAGCTGCCTCCACTATTCTAGCACCATGTCAACCACAGGAGCTGCCTCCACTATTCCAGCACCATTTCAACAACAGGAGCAGCCTCCACTATTCCAGCACCATCAAAAGGAGGGTGGTGCTTGGAATCATTGTTCTTCCTCTGTCAACCATGGTAACCTGCAAGGAAACACGTGCCGTCATCATTGCTTTGCACAAAAAGGGCTTCACAGGCAAGGATATTCTGCCAGTAAGATTGCACCTAAATCAACCATTTATTGGATCATCAAGAACTTCAAGAAGAGCGGTTCAATTGTTGTGAAGAAGGCTTCAGGGCGCCAAAGAAAGTCCAGCATGCGCCAGGACAGTCTCCTAAAGTTGATTCAGCTGCGGGATCGGGGCACCACCAGTACAGAGCTTGCTCAGGAATGGCAGCAGACAGGTGTGAGTGCATCTACATGCACAGTGTGGCAAAGACTTTTGGAAGATGGCCTGGTGGCAAGAAGGGCAGCAAAGAAGCCACTTCTCTCCAGGAAAAACATCAGGGACAGACTGATATTCTGCAAAAGGTACAGGGATTGGACTGCTGAGGACTGGGGTAAAGTCATTTTCTCTGATGAATCCACTTTCCGATTGTTTGGGGAAACAGAAAAAAGCTTGTCCGGAGAAGACAAGGTGAGCGCTACAATCAGTCCTGTGTCATGCCAACAGTAAAGCATCCTGAGACCATTCATGGGGCTCACTCACAATTTTGCCTAAGAACACAGCCATGAATAAAGAATGGTACCAACACATCCTCCGAGAGCAACTTCTCCCAACCATCCAGGAACAGTTTGGTGACGAACAATGGCCTTTCCAGCATGATGGAGCACCTTGCCATAAGTGGCTTGGGGAACAAAAATCGATATTTTGGGTCAATGGCCAGGAAACTCCCCAGACCTTAATCCCATTGAGAACTTGTGGTCAATCTTCAAGAGGCAGGTGGACAAAAAAAAAACACACATTCTGTCAAACTCCAAGCATCGATATATATATGATATGATATGACATTTATATATATATATATATATATATATATATATATATATATATATAGTGTTGTAACAATGTACAAATGGTTAAAGTACACAAGGGAAAATAAATAAGCATAAATATGGGTTGTATTTACAATGGTGTTTGTTCTTCACTGGTTGCCCTTGTGGCAACAGGTCACAAATCTTGCTGCTGTGATGTAACACTGTGGTATTTCACCCAGTAGATATGGGAGTTTATCAAAATTGGATTTGTTTTCGAATTCTATCTTTCTATCCCCTCCCTCTGTCCCTCTCTGTCGGTCTCTCTGTTGTTTGTAATCAGAGGTACTGAGCTGACTGAGGATCAGTGTGCTGATCTCCGTTTAAGGTTTCAGGGGCTGCCAGCCATCAATCATCGGCTGTGTGACGTCACCGCCTGGGGCTTTAGCTTAAATACCCTTACAGCAGTGCTGTTAGGACTGTAGCACTAGGCAGCATCCTAGTGGATGTGGACAATGCCGAGCCGACTGACTGAGACAAATTGAAACCCAACCACCAACGAAAAATACAATACGTTGTTTTGTATTAGCATTGCGCAATTACTTTAAATCACAGATTAACAATCCCCATCCTAACATTTCCTCTTACTTGGCGGTCGAAGGTTGGCTGATATAAATTTAAATACATTATCCCATTTCATTGGCATGCATTATTTTCACTTAATTTAGATACATTATCGCATTTCATGGCAATACATTATCCCATTTCATGACAATACATTATCCCATTTCATTTAGATACATTATCCCATTTAGATACATTATCCCATTTCATTTAGATACATTATCCAATTTCATTTAGATACATTATCCAATTTAGATACATTATCCCATTTAGATACATTATCCCATTTCGATACATTATCCCATTTCATTTAGATACATTATCCCATTTAATTTAAATACATTATCCCATTTCATTCACATGCATTCTCATTTAATTTAGATACATTCTCATTTAATCTAGACGCATTATCTTATTTAATTTAGGTGCATTATCCCATTTAATCAAACATTATCCCATTTAATTTAGATACATTATCCCATTTAGCGAGAAAAGTGCAGACTGATAACTCCAGGTGTCTCAGATGGCACCCTATTCCCAATGGGGCTGTCATGCCTAATAATGTCCCCTGGCCAAAAAGTGTCCCTCTCCGCATCACAATGGGATTTGATGAACTATTAGCGTCCGTTGCTATATCAACGGTGAGACGACCTAACAATTAGAATTTTGGCGATCATTACAACCTAAATTACGTTCTTTTCATCATCTCTAGTGTAAGAACATTTAGAAGATGAATACACAAAAGCAGAGGACTAACGATCGAGAGGGAATTAACGATCAACGAGTCAGAGACATGGGAAGAATTTGTCTAGGCATTGAGCCTGAAACAGGATACTTGTTATTTGGCCATTGGTCCAATTTTATTGCAAGGCATTCTAATTGGTCAACCACAGGCTAGGGTTGGGTTATAAAACTACATCCTGTCTCTTCGTTCTGTGGAGACTCACTGAGGACAGGGGAGAATGAACATTTACCTCTCAGCATAATATCCATGATTTGTCCTCTTTGAATAAACTGATTTATCTCCCTATGATTTGCTTTGGGGTCTACGTTATTGAAGAGTAACATCAACTGCTAACACTGAAAACAAGGCCTATTAGAGTGTAGAGGTGGCAGGGTAGCCTAGTGGTTAGAGTGTAGAGGTGGCAGGGTAGCCTAGTGGTCAGAGTATAGAGGTCGCAGGGTAGCCTAGTGGTTAGAGTGTAGAGGTGGCAGGGTAGCCTAGTGGTTAGAGTGTAGAGGTGGCAGGGTAGCCTAGTGGTTAGAGTGTAGAGGCGGCAGGGTAGCCTAGTGGTTAGAGTGTAGGGGCTGCAGGTTAGCCTAGTGGTTAGAGTGTAGGGGCTGCAGGGTAGCCTAGTGGTTAGAGTGTAGAGGCGGCAGGGTAGCCTAGTGGTTAGAGTGTAGAGGCGGCAGGGTAGCCTAGTGGTTAGAGTGTAGAGGCGGCAGGGTAGCCTAGTGGTTAGAGTGTAGAGGCGGCAGGGTAGCCTAGTGGTTAGAGTGTAGAGGCGGCAGGGTAGCCTAGTGGTTAGAGTGCAGAGGCGGCAGGGTAGCCTAGTGGTTAGAGTGTAGGGGCGGCAGGTTAGCCTAGTGGTTAGAGTGTAGGGGCGGCAGGTTAGCCTAGTGGTTAGAGTGTAGGGGCGGCAGGTTATCTAGTGGTTAGAGTGTAGGGATGGCCGTTAGCCTAGTGGTTAGAGTTTGTAAGTCGCTCTGGATAAGAGCGTCTGCTAAATGACTTAAATGTAAATGTAAATGTAGAGCGTTGGACTAGTAACCGGAAGGTTGCACGTTCAAACCCCCGAGCTGACAAGGTACAAATCTGTCGCTCTGCCCCTGAACTGACTTGCCTGGTTAAATAAAAGGTAAAATAATAAATAAATAAATAAAACCTCGTTAACTTTACAACATGAAATCCACGTCTTAAAACATTACTATGTTTCAGAAAAATAAACCAGAATAATTTGTTTTGACACAATAGAATTGCAGTAGCCCCCCAGTAGCCCCCCTATTACGCTTCCTCTCACATAGCTGATTAGTATACCCTTGTGGTTGAATATATATATATATACACACACACACACACACACACGGGGGAAAAGTATTTAATCAGCCACCAATTGTGCAAGTTCTCCCACTTAAAAAGATGAGGCCTGTAATTTTCATCATAGGTACACTTCAACTATGACAGACAAAATTAGGGGGAAAAAAATCCAGAAAAATCACATTGTAGGATTTTTAATGAATTTATTTGGTGGAAAATAAGTATTAAGCCCCTGGGGGGCTCAGACAGTTGATGGTCCTAAAGTCATGTGGAGGTACATTTGAAGAGGTACATTTTTATAAGCTCAACATAACAACAATTTCTTGCATTTATCAAAATGTCAATCAAAGCTTAACATACTCTGTCTCAACTCTGTCTCATGGGCTTCACCGAAATGTAAGGTTTCAGTGCAATCAGTGGTTGTTTGTCCCAACTGGAGACGATTGTTGGCTTCCACCGAGGGAATCCTTGGAAGACGAAGAGAAAAATATCAGTGTTAGGGGAAACTACAACTAGCGGAAGTAACCGGGAGGTTGCAAGTTTAAACCCCTGAGCTGACAAGGTACAAATCTGTCGTTCTGTCCCTGAACAGGCAGTTAACCCACTGTTCCTAGGCAGTCATTGAAAATAAGAAATTTGTTCTTAACTGACTTGCCTGGTTAAATAAAGGTAAAATAGAAAAATAGCACCCGGATGTCATAGCACTTAGTCCCCTTCTTGATTCTGCTCCGGTAGCCCTCCTTACGTTTCTCCTGCGCCTTGTCCATCCATGTTCAGTCTCACCTTGATTGATAACAGGAATAAATGCAATTATATTTCACATTACAAATACATTTCTTACATATCTCTTGGAGGGGCCCCAAAAACAAAAATACATGAACAATGTCCACCATCGCCTTGGAGGCGGTCTCATCCTTGATGTGTATCACACAAAAATAACATCTATTTTTGGATTCTGTTTGGTTCTAATTCTAAGAGTAAAAAAAACTCCTCGGACATTATGAAAATTTAAACAAGTTTATTCTTCCCAGAGGATCAATACAGCGTCATTCAGACAAAACATGTTTCCACAACTACAAGTATATATACTCCACTTAAGACACTCCTCCTTCTCTCCAACCCTTACATCTTATGGTTCCACAGGAAGACAAAAGTAATACAATAATAAACCAGAATTTCACCCTTAAGGGGGGATCTGACCTGACCCCCTCATTTTCCTCATCCACAGATGTCCATCCACTTCCCCTAAACCAATCCTGTGACTTCCTCCCGTCCACCCAGCACATTCCAAAGCCATCTGGCTCCTACAGATAACTGTTTACATCTGATGTAAAAAAAATATATTTAAAAAACAGTCTCCATCACTCCTCAGATACTATACTGCTGAGTAAAACAACGTTCCAAGTTTAACACAGAATCTAACTGGTTCCGAGCACCCTTTTTAAAACTGGTTTACAAAAGGGAATTTAGAGTTAACCACGTACTCTTCCTGTACTGACCTTAAATGGGTATTGCCTCCATCCACTTGGTAAAGTGATCGGTCGCCATCAGACACCAGCTGTTCCTGGATTTAGTGAATGAGGTCAACCCCTAACATTTAAAAGTGTTAGAGAGAAGATTATTTTGTTACCCACGTCTGTGTCAAACAGTATACACATTTTCATATTTTTATTTTACCTTTATTTAACCAGGCAAGTCAGTTAAGAACATATTCTTATTTTCAATGACGGCCTGGGAACAGTGGGTTAACTGCCCTGTTCAGGGGCAGAACGACAGATTTGTACCTTGTCAGCTCGGGGGTTTGAACTCGCAACCTTCCGGTTACTAGTCCAACGCTCTAACCACTAGGCTACGCTGCCGCCCCATGTTTGTAAAGATACTGAAACACACACACACACACACACACACACACACACACACACACACACACACACACACACACACACACACACACACACACACACACACACACACACACACACACACACACACACACACACATTCTAGAATATTTAACTCTGCTGTGGTCAAATAAAGTAACCATCACAAAAACAACTTGTCAGGGCAAAATTTGAATTGGGACACTTACCGATCATGTGTTATGGTGACCACTCCTTTGATACATTTCATTCCAGACATTTTTACGAGCCGTCCTCCCATTGAACTATATGTACCGCTAGCAACATGTAGACGACCAACTAGCTAGATGGAAATTGGTTGTACGTAGCTAAATCCGCCCAGTTATCTAAATAGCACTGCTTAACGTTGCGCCTCTTGTCGAGATCCGTAGTGCCTTCATTGTACCTCGCCTGGTTGGAAAGTTAAAAGAAAATCGAGGGATGCCATTGAAATGCAAGATATATACATATAGAAAGCTACAATAACAGTTACAGTAGCTAGCTAGCTAACGTTAGCTAAATAAAACTGGCTGGCTGGCTGGCTGGCTAAATGACCAGACAGGCTGAGGTAAATAAGTATAGTAGCTAGCAACGTCAATCTATATACAGCCTACATTATTTCTTCCTATTTAACAAGTGTTCTCATATAAAGACAAATATATGGTAAGGTTAAAGAGTGTTCTCTTTCCAGTCTTTTTTGTCCTCTGAAGCAGCAGGTTGTCATCCTCAAAAACACCGTCCTTGGGGAGCAATTCTGAGGTAATAATTTTGTGCGAACTGAGCGAGCGCTTATGAAGTGAAATAGATCCAAGCAACCAGCATAGCAACGGACGCTTTGATTCATCACGTAATCCGGTCAGAATTTTGCAAGTTCTAGCAACATCCCTAGCAACAGAAGCTAGAACTCATGGAATCCCATTGTGACACTTTTTGGCAGGGGGGAAACTATTTGGCATGACGGGCCCTGTTTAAAGGTAGTGCACTATATAGAGAACCGGGTGCCATTTCGGGACACTATATAGAGAACCGGGTGCCATTTCGGGACACTAAATAGAGAACCGGGTGCCATTTCGGGACACTAAATAGAGAACCGGGTGCCATTTCGGGACACTAAATAGAGAACCGGGTGCCATTTCGGGACACTAAATAGAGAACCGGGTGCCATTTCGGGACACTAAATAGAGAACCGGGTGCCATTTCGGGACACTAAATAGAGAACCGGGTGCCATTTCGGGACACTAAATAGAGAACCGGGTGCCATTTCGGGACACTAAATAGAGAACCGGGTGCCATTTCGGGACACTAAATAGAGAACCGGGTGCCATTTCGGGACACTAAATAGAGAACCGGGTGCCATTTCGGGACACTAAATAGAGAACCGGGTGCCATTTCGGGACACTAAATAGAGAACCGGGTGCCATTTCGGGACACTAAATAGAGAACCGGGTGCCATTTCGGGACACTAAATAGAGAACCGGGTGCCATTTCGGGACACTAAATAGAGAACCGGGTGCCATTTCGGGACACTAAATAGAGAACCGGGTGCCATTTCGGGACACTAAATAGAGAACCGGGTGCCATTTCGGGACACTAAATAGAGAACCGGGTGCCATTTCGGGACACTAAATAGAGAACCGGGTGCCATTTCGGGACACTAAATAGAGAACCGGGTGCCATTTCGGGACACTAAATAGAGAACCGGGTGCCATTTCGGGACACTAAATAGAGAACAGGGTGCCATTTGGGACACTAAATAGAAACCGGGTGCCATTTACGGGACACTAAATAGAGAACCGGGTGCCATTTACAAATGACACTAAATAGAGAACCTGGTCAAAACTAGGGACACTAAATAGAGAACCGGGTGCCATTTGGGACACTAAATAGAGAACCGGGTGCCATTTCGGGACAAACTGTTAAATAGAGAACCGGGTGTTTTTTCGGGACACTAAATAGAGAACCGGGTGCCAGGACACTAAATAGAGAACAGGTGGTCATTTGGGACACTAAATAGAGAACAGGGTGCCATTTGGGACACTAAATAGAGAAGGTGCCATTGGGGACACTAAATAGAGAACAGGTGCCAATGGGACACTAAATAGAGAACCGGGTGTCGGGACACTAAATAGAGAACCGGGTGCCATTTCGGGACACTAAATAGAGAACCGGTGCCATTTCGGGACACTAAATAGAGAACCGGGTGCCATTTGGGACAATAAAAGAGAACCGGGTGCCATTGTCCGGGACACTAAATAGAGAACCGGGTGCCATTTGCAGGGACACTAAATGTGGAACCAGGTGCATTCATTTGGCGGGACACTAAATAGAGAAGGGGGGTGCCATTTCGGGACACTAAATAGGGAACCGGGTGCCATTTCGGGACACTAAATAGAGAACCGGGTGCCATTCCGGGACACTAAATAGAGAACAGGGTACCATTTGGAACGTACCTTACATGAACATCTGGCTACGGTCATGAGAATACCACAACATGTAGGGAGGGGTGCATTACAAATGACACCCTATTCCATAGGGGCCCTGGTCAAAACTAGTGCACTATATAGGATACCATTTGGGACAAATGCATCATCTGATTTCAGATCAAATCTGTTATATAGTCTAGAATTTTTTGTTTTTGTTCCAAACACCAGGTGGTCAATGGGTCAGACAGACAGGTGGTCAATGGGTCAGACAGACAGGTGGTCAATGGGTCAGACAGACAGGTGGTCAATGGGTCAGACAGACAGGTGGTCAATGGGTCAGACAGACAGGTGGTCAATGGGTCAGACAGACAGGTGGTCAATGGGTCAGACAGACAGGTGGTCAATGGGTCAGACAGACATGTGGTCTATTGGACAGACAGGCCTGTATTTGGAGAAAAACGGACCATTTATGTTATCTGTCCTGGAATGGCTGTTAGCAGATAGACATTATGCAGGCTAGAGAGGCTGAGACTGTGTGTTTATACAGGACTTCATTCATTTGGCTCTGGAGACAGACAGCCTGGAAAGAGAGAGGGGGGGGGTAGAGCAGAGGTCAGAGGACAGTCAACACACTGTCCGGGCCCCACCCCCAACACACCGTCCGGGCCCCACCCCCAACACACCGTCCGGGCCCCACCCCCAACACACCGTCCGGGCCCCACCCCCAACACACCGTCCGGGCCCCACCCCCAACACACCGTCCGGGCCCCACCCCCATTAAACTACCGGGCCCCACCCCCAAACATTCCGGGCCCCACCCCCAACACACCGTCCGGGCCCCACCCCCAACACACCGCCCGGGCCCCACCCCCAACACACCGCCCGGGCCCCACCCCCAACACACCGTCCTGGCTGGTCATGCTACTTTTACAGTGTGACATAATCGTGCTGTAGGGAGTGGTTTGTTTCAGTTCCTTGTTATAAGCCTAGCTAAGACCATTTTCAGATGTGAAAGTTTCAGAAGACAGAACAACAAGCCTTTCCTCTGGCCCCCTTAGACTGATGATCTCATTCAGATTCCAGCGTAGGGCCTGTTCTCACAGAGCAGCCTCTGCTGTGGTCTGTGTGTTCATCTCTGTCTCACCTGTCTTGTATGAGCAACAACATATTTCATTTTACCAGGCAGGTCAATAAAGAACAAATGTTTTACTTACAAAAACAGCTTGCTATGGCTACTAGCCCTCTGTCTACCCTTGAAGAGTGAACATTAAGCTACTAGCATCGACAGTTTCAATAAGCATGAAGATACTAGAGTCGACAGTCTCAATAAACATTAAGCGTTAAGCTTCTAGCATCGACAGTCTCAATAAGCGGTAAGCTACTAGCATCGGCGGTCTCAATAAGCATTAAACTACTAGCAGACAGTCTCAAACATTAAGCTACTAGCATCGACAGTCTCAATAAGCGGTAAGCTACTAGCATCGGCGGTCTCAATAAGCGGTAAGCTACTAGCATCGGCAGTCTCAATAAGCGGTAAGCTACTAGCATCGGCGGTCTCAATAAGCATTAAACTACTAGCAGACAGTCTCAAACATTAAGCTACTAGCATCGACAGTGTGTGACAAGCACAAAGGTAATGTATGTAACACGGTTCAGGCCAAAACATCATGTTTTGTGTGTGTTGACTCTATACATGCAGGTTAACAAACACACTGTGACCCAGTTGGTTGACTAACAACATTCAGCAAACTTTCAATCGAGTTTAGAAATTAACATTAAAAGAAAATAAATCACTATTTTAGAAAAAAAATATTTGTAAGGTAAAGAAGAAAATAACATTTCTGAACTTAATTAGGAATATATTTTACTGAATGAAGAGAGACAACAACTACAGGTTAAACTCACATAAAGCTGACCACTTAATGGTTACTAAACCTGGTAAACAGCCCTCACATAAAGCTGACTACTTAATGGTTACTATAAACATCGAACAGCCCTCACATAAAGCTGACCACTTAATGGTTACTAAACATCGAACAGCCCTCACATAAAGCTGACCACTTAATGGTTACTAAACATCGAACAGCCCTCACATAAAGCATACTACTTAATGGTTACTAAACATCGAACAGCCCTCACATAAAGCAGACTACTTAATGGTTACTAAACATCGAACAGCCCTCACATAAAGCATACTACTTAATGGTTACTAAACCTGGTAAACAGCCCTCACATAAAGCTGACTACTTAATGGTTACTAAACATCGAACAGCCCTCACATAAAGCGTACCACTTAATGGTTACTAAACATCGAACAGCCCTCACATAAAGCGTACCACTTAATGGTTACTAAACCTGGTAAACAGCCCTCACATAAAGCTGACCACTTAATGGTTACTAAACATCGAACAGCCCTCACATAAAGCGTACCACTTAATGGTTACTAAACCTGGTAAACAGCCCTCACATAAAGCTGACCACTTAATGGTTACTAAACCTGGTAAACAGCCCTCACATAAAGCGTACCACTTAATGGTTACTAAACATCGAACAGCCCTCACATAAAGCTGACCATTTAATGGTTACTAAACATCGAACAGCCCTCACATAAAGCATACCACTTAATGGTTACTAACGAATACACGTCAAACCAGTTATAATTTTAATACATCAAGATACAAAACACATTAGAAACAACCAATGAGATTAATGACAATTTTAAAATCTATGAAAATCTATACAAATTAGAATTACACAACAGTGGGACTGACCCGACCATGCCTTTTTAGACTCCACTATCCTGAAGGAGCTATGAGCAGACCAAAAAAATTTAAGCACTAAAAACAGAGATCGCCCAAAAATAAATACTAGTCAGTTAAAACATTTGCATGGTGAAAAGCACCAGGAATGGACGGCTTTTCTATAAAATTATATTCAACATTTTGGGACAAAGTAACGTCCCGTACTTACTCAAATGACAACACAAGTCACTCAACTCAGGACTTCCTAGTTCCATGTATCAAACCGTTATTTCAGTTATATTTAAAAATGGGGAAAATCTGGAGAGTCGCCTGCTGATTACAGTAAACAATAAAATCACAACAAAGTTCACCTGCAACAGAATGGAAAAAGTTATTCAAGACTTGATACATATGAATCCAAACACGGTTTATTAAAACTAGACACTTAGAAACAAATTCAAGAACATGTTTCAATTTAATACGATATGCAAAAAAAACTAAAAAACAAGATCTAGATGTATCAATAATGGCTGTTGATGACGAAAAGGCTCATGACTGTCTTGAATGGTGTTTTCTATTAAAAACGTTGAAAGTTTTCCAAATGAAATAATAAAACGCAATTCAAATATGATATAAAAATATCCTAAAGCAACAATATCCAAGAATGATACGTTATCTGATCAAATTGCGTTAGAAAGAGGCACAAGACAGGGATGTCCTCATTCCACTCCCTCCTATTTGCACTGGCAACTGAACCGATTGCAGAAAGAATTAGACAGGACCCTTAAAAACGTAACAGGTATGCGACATAATGTGTTTTGATGTATTTTTGGACCATTTTCAATGAAGTTTACTCGTCGACATTCATTGAGAAAGAAAAATAGTCCTAAATACATCAAAACACATATTATATTGCAAACAATCTATCCTACCTAACGGTGATGCAGGGAGACAAGTCACCTGACAAAACCATTGCACGGAAAGTCTAAAGTTGGCACATTATAAAAGCCCCCACAAACTGTAGACTCCACCAAACATTTCCGCCTCAACGTCTAGATGGGTGTATGAGTAGGCTGCCTCAAACACTGCTATGCTAATCACACACTACAAGTAGTAACTTGTGCCTATTTTAAAACGAACAGGCAATACACCACAGCCCCCCCCCCTTGTGGCATAGACATTCAGCATCCCAAATGGCACCCTGTCCCCTTCATAGGGCACTACTTTTAACCAAAGAACCCCATGTCCAAGTAGTGCACTACCTTGAACCAGAGAACCCTATGTCAAAGTAGTGCACTACCTTGAACCAGAGAACCCTATGTCAAAGTAGTGCACTACTTTGAACCAGAGAACCCTATGTCAAAGTAGTGCACTACCTTGAACCAGAGAACCCTATGTCAAAGTAGTGCACTACCTTGAACCAGAGAACCCTATGTCAAAGTAGTGCACTACCTTGAACCAGAGAACCCTATGTCAAAGTAGTGCACTACCTTGAACCAGAGAACCCTATGTCAAAGTAGTGCACTACCTTGAACCAGAGAACCCTATGTCAAAGTAGTGCACTACCTTGAACCAGAGAACCCTATGTCAAAGTAGTGCACTACCTTGAACCAGAGAACCCTATGTCAAAGTAGTGCACTACCTTGAACCAGAGAACCCTATGTCAAAGTAGTGCACTACTTTGAACCAGAGAACCCTATGTCAAAGTAGTGCACTACTTTGAACCAGAGAACCCTATGTCAAAGTAGTGCACTACTTTTAACCAGAGAACCCTATGTCAAAGTAGTGCACTACCTTGAACCAGAGAACCCTATGTCAAAGTAGTGCACTACCTTGAACCAGAGAACCCTATGTCAAAGTAGTGCACTACCTTGAACCAGAGAACCCTATGTCAAAGTAGTGCACTACCTTGAACCAGAGAACCCTATGTCAAAGTAGTGCACTACCTTGAACCAGAGAACCCTATGTCAAAGTAGTGCACTGTCTAGGGAATAGGGTGCCGTATGGTGCGTATTATAGGCTATCCAAATACAGTAGTGTTGTGTGGAGAAAACTGCTGGTAACCTGTCCTGCTCGGGCAGATCCAGTACATGAGTAGTGAAAAACAGAGGTACCAACCCATGATGTAAACACACAGTGTGTGCCTGTCGTATCACAAATCATCCACTGCTCTGTACACTAGCTATACACATAGGCTACAGTAGAAGTCTTTGTGTGTGTGTGTGTGTGTGTGTGTGTGTGTGTGTGTGTGTGTGTGTGTGTGTGTGTGTGTGTGTGTGTGTGTGTGTACAGAGGAAACTGCAGTTGACTTGGTTGTTTATTTTATTTTGGGGAAGTAATTGACCAATAATACACCGTTTGGTCAATGAAATTGAAATACAAGTATCCCTATAGTGTATTGCCCAATCACAACAAGGCTTCTTTGAGTAGTGTTTTCACACTTGGTTCCTTTCAGAGAATGTTTGTGAATTCCGTGTGGTTTGCTGTATTTTTTGTGCAGAGCACCCAAAACGAAGGAACTCAGACCCCTCAAAAGAGGCCCCGAAGTGAACCAAACAGACCATCTAAAGAGGTTCCCTTTTTTAGGGCAATGTGAACATAACGCTCTCCAGGTTCCCTTGTGATTCCTGCACCATACACGAGACTACTGTTATAACCCCTCACACTAGACTACTGTTATAACCCCTAGACTACTGTTATAACCCATAGACTACTGTTATAACCCCTAGACTACTGTTATAACCCCTAGACTACTGTTATAACCCCTAGACTACTGTTATAACCCTAGACTACTGTTATAACCCCTAGACTACTGTTATAACCCCTAGACTACTGTTATAACCCCAGACTACAGTTATAAAGACTACAGTTATCCCTAGACTACAGTTATAACCCCTAGACTACAGTTATAACCCCTAGACTACAGTTATAACCCCTAGACTACAGTTATAACCCCTAGACTACAGTTATAACCCCTCACACTACTGACATAACCCCTCACACTAGACTACTGACATAACCCCTCACACTAGACTACTGTTATAACCCCTCACACTAGACTACTGTTATAACCCCTAGACTACTGTTATAACCCCTAGACTACTGTTATAACCCCTAGACTACTGTTATAACCCCTAGACTACTGTTATAACCCCTAGACTACTGTTATAACCCCTAGACTACTGTTATAACCCCTAGACTACTGTTATAACCCATAGACTACTGTTATAACCCCTAGACTACAGTTATAACCCCTAGACTACAGTTATAACCCCTAGACTACAGTTATAACCCCTAGACTACAGTTATAACCCCTAGACTACAGTTATAACCCCTAGACTACTGTTATAACCCCTAGACTACTGTTATAACCCCTCACACTAGACTACTGTTATAACCCCTCACACTAGACTACTGTTATAACCCCTCACACTAGACTACTGTTATAACCCCTCACACTAGACTACTGTTATAACCCCTAGACTACTGTTATAACCCCTAGACTACTGTTATAACCCCTAGACTACTGTTATAACCCCTAGACTACTGATATAACCCCTAGACTACTGTTATAACCCCTAGACTACTGTTATAACCCCTAGACTACTGTTATAACCCCTAGACTACTGTTATAACCCCTCACACTAGACTACTGTTATAACCCCTCACACTAGACTACTGTTATAACCCCTCACACTAGACTACTGACATAACCCCTCACACTAGACTACTGTTATAACCCCTCACACTAGACTACTGTTATAACCCCTCACACTAGACTACTGTTATAACCCCTCACACTAGACTACTGTTATAACCCCTCACACTAGAATACTGTTATAACCCCTCACACTAGACTACTGTTATAACCCCTCACACTAGACTACTGTTATAACCCCTCACACTAGACTACTGTTATAACCCCTCACACTAGACTACTGTTATAACCCCTCACACTAGAATACTGTTATAACCCCTCACACTAGACTACTGTTATAACCCCTCACACTAGACTACTGTTATAACCCCTCACACTAGACTACTGTTATAACCCCTCACACTAGACTACTGTTATAACCCCTCACACTAGACTACTGTTATAACCCCTAGACTACTGTTATAACCCCTCACACTAGACTACTGTTATAACCCCTAGACTACTGTTATAACCCCTCACACTAGACTACTGACATAACCCCTCACACTAGACTACTGACATAACCCCTCACACTAGACTACTGTTATAACCCCTAGACTACTGTTATAACCCCTAGACTACTGTTATAACCCCTCACACTAGACTACTGACATAACCCCTCACACTAGACTACTGTTATAACCCCTAGACTACTGTTATAACCCCTCACACTAGACTACTGACATAACCCCTCACACTAGACTACTGACATAACCCCTCACACTAGACTACTGTTATAACCCCTCACACTGTTGTCACAATAGAGAGAAGATGTGAAGAAAACGCTGTGTTTTTGGATATTGATTCGCGATTGTCAAGGATGCAGATAAATTCCAGCAGTTTTTTTTGTTCAGATAATTTGTTTGCAAGTTGTGATCTATAGGCTAAGAGAGCTTCGTACGGTGTTTATATAGTGTGAGAAGACAACAGAGATATTGTACCATATTATAAACTGGGTGGTTCGAACCCTGAATGCTGATTGGCTGACAGCTGTGGTATATCAGACCGTATACCTTGGGTATGACAAAACATATATATTTTTTAGTGCTCTAATTACGTTGGTAAAGCAGTTTATAATATGGTAATATGGTAGGTTAAGTAATCCCTCTCACCCCACCCCCCTAAGTTTTAGATGCACTATTGTTAAGTGACTGTCCCACTGGATGTCATAAGGTGAATGCACCAATTTGTAAGTCGCTCTGGATAAGAGCGTCTGCTAAATGACTTAAATGTAATGTAATGTAATGTAATGATAATAGCAATAAGGCACCTCAGGGGTTTGTGGTATATGGCCAATATACAACGGCTAAGGGCTGTATCCAGGCACTCTGCGTTGCGTCGTGCTTAAGAAGAACAGCCCTTAGCTGTGGTATATCGGCCATATACCACATCCCCTAATGTCTTATTGGTTAATTATAGGGGAAGTAGCCTATGCTGGGTGTACAATTCTCTATTTCTGTGCAGTTATTCTTCTGCTATTTATTCTGTTACCAATAATATGTACACGTTAATAGTATCTTTTGTTTACAATTATTGTCTCATCTTTTAACTAAATGCAAACTTTTAACTTCCAAAATATAAGTATATATCTATCAGTGTGATGACAACATTCTGATGGAATGGCTCATCCTGCACATGGTAAAACCCCAGAATGCATTGAGTGAATGTTGGGAAAAGATCTTGGTACCTTTCTATACAAAGCAATGTGAATGCAAATAGGACTCGGACCACAAAACAGGTGAAGTGATCTGGCAAAAGAGTTGAGTCCTCATTCAAAGGGAACGGAGTTCTTTTGACTTTTTTTACCCCTAGAGTTCACTTTAAAAAGAGGACTTAGAGAGAACGCCAGTGTGCAAAGCTGTCATCAAGGCAAAGGGTGGCTACATTGAAGAATCGGTTCCTTTAAAGAGGACTTAGAGAGAACGCCAGTGTGCAAAGCTGTCATCAAGGCAAAGGGTGGCTACATTGAAGAATCGGTTCCTTTAAAGAGGACTTAGAGAGAACGCCAGTGTGCAAAGCTGTCATCAAGGCAAAGGGTGGCTACATTGAAGAATCGGTTCATTTAAAGAGGACTTAGAGAGAACGCCAGTGTGCAAAGCTGTCATCAAGGCAAAGGGTGGCTACATTGAAGAATCGGTTCATTTAAAGAGGACTTAGAGAGAACGCCAGTGTGCAAAGCTGTCATCAAGGCAAAGGGTGGCTACATTGAAGAATCGGTTCCTTTAAAGAGGACTTAGAGAGAACGCCAGTGTGCAAAGCTGTCATCAAGGCAAAGGGTGGCTACATTGAAGAATCGGTTCCTTTAAAGAGGACTTAGAGAGAACGCCAGTGTGCAAAGCTGTCATCAAGGCAAAGGGTGGCTACATTGAAGAATCGGTTCCTTTAAAGAGGACTTAGAGAGAACGCCAGTGTGCAAAGCTGTCATCAAGGCAAAGGGTGGCTACATTGAAGAATCGGTTCATTTAAAGAGGACTTAGAGAGAACGCCAGTGTGCAAAGCTGTCATCAAGGCAAAGGGTGGCTACATTGAAGAATCGGTTCATTTAAAGAGGACTTAGAGAGAACGCCAGTGTGCAAAGCTGTCATCAAGGCAAAGGGTGGCTACATTGAAGAATCGGTTCATTAAAAGAGGACTTAGAGAGAACGCCAGTGTGCAAAGCTGTCATCAAGGCAAAGGGTGGCTACATTGAAGAATCGGTTCATTTAAAGAGGACTTAGAGAGAACGCCAGTGTGCAAAGCTGTCATCAAGGCAAAGGGTGGCTACATTGAAGAATCGGTTCCTTTAAAGAGGACTTAGAGAGAACGCCAGTGTGCAAAGCTGTCATCAAGGCAAAGGGTGGCTACATTGAAGAATCGGTTCCTTTAAAGAGGACTTAGAGAGAACGCCAGTGTGCAAAGCTGTCATCAAGGCAAAGGGTGGCTACATTGAAGAATCGGTTCCTTTAAAGAGGACTTAGAGAGAACGCCAGTGTGCAAAGCTGTCATCAAGGCAAAGGGTGGCTACATTGAAGAATCGGTTCATTTAAAGAGGACTTAGAGAGAACGCCAGTGTGCAAAGCTGTCATCAAGGCAAAGGGTGGCTACATTGAAGAATCGGTTCATTTAAAGAGGACTATACAGAGCCTTCAAAAAGTATTTAGATCCCTTGACTTTTTCCACATTTTGTTACATTGCAGCCTTTTTCTAAAACGGATTAAATAAAACAATTATCAACAGCAATCTACACACAATAACATTTACATTACATTTAAGTCATTTAGCAGACGCTCTTATCCAGAGCGACTTACAAGTTGGTGCATTCATCTTATGACATCCAGTGGAACAGTCACTTTGCAATAGTGCATCTAAATCTTAAAGGGGGGTGAGAGGGATTACTTATCCTATCCTAGGTATTCCTTAAAGAGGTGGGGTTTCAGGTGTCTCCGGAAGGTGATAACGACAAAGCAAAAACAGGTTTAGAAATGTTATAATATATTATATATATATAAAAACAGAAATACCTTATTCACATAAGCATTCAGAACCTTTGCTATGAGACTGTAAATGGAGCTCAGGTGCTTCCTGTTTCCATTGATCATCCTTGTTTCTACAACTTGATTGGAGTCCACCTGTGGTAAAGTCAATTGATTGGACATGATTTAGAAAGGCACACACCTGTCTATATAAGGTCTCACAGTTGACAGTGCATGTCAGAGCAAAAACAAAGCCAGGAGGTTGAAGTAATTGTCCGTAGAGCACCGAGACAGGACTGTGTCGAGGCACAGGTCTGGGGAAGGGTACCAAAACATTTCTCCAGCATTGAAGGCCCCCAAGAACACAGTGGCCTCCATCATTCTTAAATGGAAGAAGTTTGGAAAATACCAAGACTCTTCCTAGAACTGGCAACCCGGCCAAACTGAGCAATCGAGGGAGAAGAGCTTTGGTCAGGAGGTGACCAAGAACCCAATGGTCACTCTGATACAGCTCTAGAGTTCCTCTGTAGAGATGGGGGAACCTTCCAGAAGGACAACCATCTCTGCAGCACTCCACCAAGCAGGCCTTTATGGTAGGGTGGCCAGACAGAAGCCACTCCTCAGTAAAAGGCACATGACAGCCCGCTTGGAGTTTGCCAAAAAGCACCCAGACCATGAGAAACAAGATTCTATGGTGTGATGAAACCAAGATTGTACTCTTTGGTCTGAATGCCAAGCGTCATGTCTGGAGAAACCTGGCACTGTCCCTATGGTGAAGCATGGTGGTGGCAGCATCATCATGCTGTGGGGATGTTTTTCAGTCGCAGGGACTGGGAGACTAGTCAGGATCAAGATGAACGGAGCAAAGTACAGAGAGATCCTTGATGAAAACCTGCTCCAGAGCACTCAGGACCTCAGCCTGGTGTGAAGGTTCACCTTCCAAAAGGACAACGACCCTCAGGACACAGCCAAGACAACGCAGGAGTGGCTTCGGGACAAGTCTCTGAATGTCCTTGAGTGGCCCAACCAGAGCCTGGACTTAAACCCGATCAAACATCTCTGGAGAGAACTGAAAATAGCTGTACAGCAACACTCCCCAAACAACTTGACAGAGCTTGAGAGGATCTGCAGAGAAGAATGAGAGAAACTCCCCAAATACAGGTGTGTCAAGCTTGTAGCGTCATACCCTGGAGGCTGTAATCACTGACAAAGGTGCTTCAACAAAGTACTGAATAAAGGGTCTGAATACTTATGTAAATGTGATCAGTTTTATATATATATATATAAATAATATATATATGCAAAAAAAATCTAAACCCATGTTTTTGTTTTGTCATTATAGGGTATTGTGTGTAGATTTGAGGGGGGAAAACAACTTAATCCATTTTAGAATAAGGCTGTAAAGTAACACAATGTGGAAAACTTACCTTACCGTAAGTGAAAACAATCATTTACCTGGTTCATATAATAGCAAAGTATTACAGCAAGTCGGGATGAGACAATAACCAGTTGATTGATGTCTGTGTGTAAAACGACACCATCAGTCCAGTCCAACTGAACTTAGTAAAATGGCCTGTCTCGCTGCTTGTTTAGGTGCCTCTCTCTCTACAAAGTAGCCAGTCGAGAGAATATATAATGTAAACAACGGATGGTTGTTGTGTGGTTAAAATGAAACATTGTATCGTGTATCAACGCTACAACGTATCAACGACACACAAACGTGTTGAAATGACAAGCCGATGGATACACTGAGGTGTCGTTACAAACGATCCCTGATACACAGCACTAAAAACCTCTGCCTCCAGGACACGAATAACAAGGCACTAAACTCACCTCCGTCCCGATTCCGAAGTCACCGAATTACAACTCTGGACAGACAGCAACGTGGAGGACTTCCGCCGTCCGAGGGGAGTAGGAAGGAGACCCGAGGGAGAGAGGAGGTTTCCCTGCGAGGAAAACGACCCTCCTCGCCTCTCCAGAAATACCTCCGTTGTCCCATCATTGAACGAGTCCGAAGGCAGAACGAGGATAGGCGGGACAGTGATAACTCCGAGTCCCGGAACGGCGCAAACGTTCCCAACGGTCCCGCAGCTCACCGACGTTGGTAGGTTAGTGAAGGTCCCATAGTTGGACACGGTTAACATCCCGGCCACTGTCGCCCGGATATCGCCCCCCAGCAACTCGCTGTCTCGGTTTCCATGGTATGTCTGTTGTACTGGCCGTCCATCTAGTGAAATGTTACTAAGGAAAAAGAGAGCTGCTTGTCTCCGCCGCGTATCTCTATTTTTCCTCCGGTGTTGTTTCAGCGGGTTGGTAGTGTTGTTAACGGCAGCGTTGTTAACGGTAGTGCAGGCGGCAGCAGCCATTCTCTACTGAGGAAGTATCTCACGGCGTTCCACTCGCGCAACAGGACCTGTCCACGCCCCCCTGTGCTTTCTATTGGACGAGAGGGTCTAATCTAAATAACATTAAAACAGATGGACGGTGGAGAAAGCTGAGGTCGGGCAAGATTGGATTTTTTTTAAAGGTTTTAAATTGATGTTTTTGTGTGTTTTTTTTCTGAACGCCTTAAGTCGAAAACAACAATTTGAGAAAATATCAATTTACTAGACTTCAGATGGACACAAATAATGAACGGCAGCTCAGTAGTGTATTAGGCTATTACAGTACATTTCACAATAAAACCTATTTTCTCAATAATACTCAATAATCTATAATATTGTGTTATTAACAATAAGGACACATTTATTTTTTGACGTTTACAATTTTCAGTTAGCAAAGACCGCTGAGACATCTGCGACAGATATTATGGCTACATTAGTAGATGAGGTATAATGATGACCAGTGAATAAATCCTCAAAATCCCCTGCTGATGATTTTCTGCAATGATACGCTGTCCTCTGACAACACACACACACACACACACACACACACACACACACACACACACACACACACACACACACACACACACACACACACACACACACACACACACACACACACACACACACACACACACACACACACACACACACACACACACACACACACACACACACACACGCACACACACGTTTGTTTTACTATCCTTGTGAGGACCAAACAAAATCATGTTTTCCCTAACCCAAACCTTTACCTAACCCTAACCCAAACTTTAACCTAACCTAATCCTTAAAACAGACTTGTTTTCTTATGGGGACCTTGTAAAATGTCCCCATTTTGTTTTACTATCCTTGTGAGGACTTCTGGTACCCACAAGGATAGTAAAACCAAACACAAACACTAAAAGTAGTGCACTATATAGGACTGTTGTCTCTCTGAATATCACTGTCCTCCCCCGTGCTGTCTCTCTCATCTCTCTCTGTTGCATCCCCTGTCTCTTTCACTGACTCTCTCTCTCTCTTTCTCTCTCTCTCTCTCTCTCTCTTTCTTTCTTTCTTTCTTTCTTTCTTTCTTTCTTTCTTTCTTTCTTTCTTTCTTTCTTCCTGTCTCCAAAGGCCAGTCAAGGGGACACCGGAAAACCGAGCATCTACATTCTCTGTGATCTGACTCATAGCTAAAGGAGAGAGGGACAAAGGAATGTTTACCGCTTATTTGGTGACTCGCTACATCCTCACTGATAGTTAAACTACTGATATGGAAAGGAAAAGGATGACCACTCAGCCTCATGACTCAGGAGCCACCTACTGCCGTTGTGCCCTTGCACAAGGCATTTAATCCCCAAACTGCTCCAGGGGCGCTTGCCCTGTGGTTTGACCCTGTGGTTTACCCTGTGGTTGACCCCTGTGGTTGACCCCTGTGGTTGACCCAGTGGCTGACCCCTGTGGTTGACCCCTGTGGTTGACCCAGTGGCTGATCCCTGTGGTTGACCCAGTGGCTGACCCCTGTGGTTGACCCAGTGGTTGACCCAGTGGTTGACCCTGTGGTTTACCCTGTGGTTGACCCCTGTGGTTGACCCCTGTGGTTGACCCAGTGGCTGACCCCTGTGGTTGACCCCTGTGGTTGACCCAGTGGCTGATCCTGTGGTTGACCCAGTGGCTGACCCCTGTGGTTGACCCAGTGGTTGACCCTGTGGCTGATCCAGTGGTTGACCCTGTGGCTGACCCTGTGGCTGACCCAGTGGTTGACCCTGTGGCTGACCCTGTGGTTGACCCCTGTGGTTGACCGCTGTGGCTGACCCTGTGGCTGACCCCTGTGGTTGACCCTGTGGCTGACCCTGTGGTTGACCCTGTGGTTGACCCTGTGGTTGACCCTTCATTTCCTCAGTGAAAACAATGTACTGAGCAAATGTCAAATTGTCTTTTTACCAAATTACCATAAAGACAGACCACGTATTCACATATTCATACACTTATTGAAAAACAGACAAGCCAAAACAAAGACAAAGTCTTCTCATTCTTTGTTGATTTAAACAAAGCTTTTGACTCAATTTGGCATGAGGGTCCGCTATACAAATTGATGGAAAGTGGTGTTGGGGGAAAAACGTACGGCATTAAATCATTATACATATGGCATTATAAAATCCATGTAGACACACAACAAGTGTCCGGGTAAAAATGGTCAAAAAACACACGTTTCTTTCCACAGGGCCGTGGGGTGAGACAGGGATGTAGCTTAAGCCCCACCCTCTTCAACAAATGGTCAAGGGCACTAGAAGTTTGCAGCACCCGGCCTCACCCTACTAGAATCTAAAGTTTAATCTCTACTGTTTGCTAATGATCTGGTTCTTCTGTCACCAACCAAGGAGGTCCTTCAGCAGCACCTAGATCTTCTGCACAGATTCTGTCAGACCTGGGACCTGACATTAAGTCTCAGTAAGACCAAAATAATGGTGTTCCAAAAAAGGTCCAGTTGCCAGGACCACAAATACAAATTCCATCTAGACACTGTTGCCCTGGAGCACACATAAAACAATACATACCTCGGCCTAAACATCAGCGCCACAGGTAACTTCCACTAAGCTGTGAACAAGCTAAGAGACAAGGCAAGAAGGGCATTCTATGCCATCAAAAGCAACATCAAATTTGACATACCAATTAGGATCTGGGTAAAAATACTTGAATCAGTTATAGAACTCATTGCTCTTTACGGTTGTGAGGTCTGGGGTCCGCTCACCAACCAAGAATTCACAAAATGGGACAACCACAAACTTGAGACTCTGCATACAGAATTCTTCAAAAATATCCTCAGTGTACAACATAAAACACCAAATAATGCAGAGCAGAATTAGGCCAATACCCGGTATTTATCCAAATCCAGAAAAGAGCCGTTAAATTCTACAACCACCTAAAAGGAAGCGATTCCCAAACCTTCCATAACAAAGCCATCACCTACAGAGAGATTAACCTGAAGAAGAGTCTGCTAAGCAAGCTGGTTCTGGGACTGTTCACAAACACACCCCACAGAGCCCCAGGACAGCTACACAAACAGACCCCACAGAGTGTTATGCAGGTGAATGAGGACCCAAAAGCGACTTGGCGAAAACAGAGTCTTTAATCCAGTAAAATAAAAATACAATCAAAAAACACAATTTCCACTCGTAATGACGAGAACCGACTGGAGACTCGATCTTGAACTGCAGGTTGCCTCGGGAAGGCACTTGAACCTCAGCAGACTCAGACACCTGCTCACCACGCAGCATCTGAGGGAAACACGACACGACAGGGCGATACACAAACACAGCACGGTGAACAATAGACAAGGATCCGACAGGACAGGAACGGAAAACAAGGGAAGAAATAGGGACTCTAATCAGGGGAAAAGATAAGGAACAGGTGTGGGAAGACTAAATGATTGATTAGGGGAATAGGAACAGCTGGGAGCAGGAACGGAACGATAGAGAGAAGAGAGAGAGGAAGGGAGAGAGAAAAAGAGGAGAACGAACCTAAAAATACCAGCAGGGGGAAAACGAAGAGGGAAAAGCAAAATGACAAGACAAAATAAGACAAAACATGACACAGAGCCCCAGGACAACAGCACAATTAGACCGCACATTGGAAAGAATTTACAAAAAAAAAGAGCAGACGAGAATGCTATTTGGCCCTAAACAGAGAATCCATGGTGGCAGAATACCTGACCACTGTGACTGACCTAAACTTAAGGAAAGCTTTGACTATGTATAGACTCAGTTAGCAGAGCCCTGCTATTGAGAAAGGCCGCAGTAGGCAGACCTGGCTCTCAAGAGAAGACAGACTATGTGCTCACTGCCCACAAAATGAGGTGGAAACTGAGCTGCACTTCCTAACCTCCTGCCAAATGTTTGACCATATTAGAGACACATATGTCCCTCAGATTACACAGACCCACAAAGAATTTGAAGACAAACCCAACCTTAACACTAACACTAAATCTAACCTTAACACTAACCCTCAACACTAACCCTTAACACTAACCTGAACACTAACCCTGAACACTAACCCTTAACACTAACCTCAACATTAGCCCAAACCTTAACACTAAATCAAACATTAACACTAACTCTTAACACTAACCCTTAACACTAACTCTCAACACTCAACACTAACCCTTAACACTAACCCTTAACACTAACCCTTAACACTAACCCTTAACACTAACCTTAACACTAACCTTAACAGTAACCCTTAACCCTTAACACTAACCCTTAACACTAACCCTTATCACTAACCCTTAACACTAACCTTAACACTAACCATTAACACTAACCCTTAACACTAACCCTTAACACTAACCCTTATCACTAACCCTTAACACTAACCTCAACACTAACCATTAACACTAACCCTTATCACTAACCCTTAACACTAACCCTTATCACTAACCCTTAACACTAACCTCAACACTAACCATTAACACTAACCCTTAACTAACCCTTAAACTAACCCTTATCACTAACCCTGAACGCTAACCTGAACACTAACCCTTAACTCTAACCTGAACACTAACCCTTAACTCTAACCTTATAACACTAACCCTTATCACTAACCCTTAACACTAACCTCAACACTAACCATTAACACTAACCCTTATCACTAACCCTTAACTCTAACCTTATAACACTAACCCTTAACACTAACCCTCAACACTAACCCTGAACGCTAACCTGAACACTAACCCTTAACTCTAACCTTAACACTAACCTGAACACTAATCCTCAACACTAACCTGAACACTAACCTTATCACTAACCCTAACCTTAACATTAACCATATTCTTACCTCCTCTCATCTCCTCTCCTCCCCCGCATTCATGTTGGAACCCCAGGGCCTCGATGTCATGTGTGATGTCACTGATCCTCCGGTTGAAGTCCTGCGACCCTGAGGGGAGTGACCAACTGTCGTAACCCTGCAAGGCCATTGCCGACGTACTGCTCATGCTCCGTTTGATCCTTCCAAAGCTGTCTGTCGGGATGCCTCCCACAGATAACAATGCCTTCTAGGAACCTTTTGAAGATGTCATAATTAGAATGCCTTTAAGGGAACAGACAGTTAGAATGCCTTTAAGGGAACAGACAGTTAGAATGCCTTTAAGGGAACAGACAGTCAGAATGTCTATAGAGTCACAGACAGTTAGAATGTCTATAGAGGAACAGACAGTTAGAATGTCTATAGAGGAACAGACAGTTAGAATGCCTTTAAGGGAACAGACAGTTAGAATGTCTATAGAGTCACAGACAGTTAGAATGTCTATAGAGGAACAGACAGTTAGAATGTCTATAGAGGAACAGACAGTTAGAATGTCTATAGAGGAACAGAGAATTAGAATGTCTATAGAGGAACAGACAGTTAGAATGTCTATAGAGGAACAGATAATTAGAATGTCTATAGAGGAACAGAGAATTAGAATGTCTATAGAGGAACAGACAGTTAGAATATCTATAGAGGAACAGACCGTTAGAATGTCTATAGAGGAACAGACAGTTGGAATGTCTATAGAGGAACAGACAGTTGGAATGTCTATAGAGGAACAAACAGTTAGAATGTCTATAGAGGAACAAACAGTGGAACAGAATGTTCTCTCTGCATCTCTCTTGCTCTCATCCCCTCCTTCTCTGTCACGCCCTGATCTTAGAGAGCCGTTTTATGTCTCTATTTGGTTAGGTCAGGGTGTGATTTGGTTTGGGCATTTTATGTTGTCTATTTTCTTGTTTTTGCCGAGTATGGTTCCCAATCAGAGGCAGCTGTCTATCGTTGTCTCTGATTGGGGATCATACTTAGGCAGTCCTTTTTCTCACTTTCTGTTGTGGGATCTTGTTTTTGTTAGTTGCTGGTTTAACACTACAATACTTTACGTGTCGTTTATCTTTCTTGGTTTTTTTGGTTTTCATTTAATAAATGCAAAATGTACGCCTACCACGCTGCACCTTGGTCTCATTCCGACGACAGCCGTAACATTCTCTGTCTTTCTCTCTTAATCTCTCTCCCTCTACATCTCTCTCTCTCTGTGTCTCTGTCTCTCTCTCGCTCTCTTTTTCTCACAAATACAGTCACACAAAACAGAAACGAAGACCAATTCCTGCACAAAAATTGCATCAGAAAAGCTTGAAATCAACGGTATAAGTGGTTTTTCATCAACCTTTTGAATTTCTGCCAATCAGAGAGATCAGTTTGTGTGTTCACCGGGAGTGTGTGTGTGCACGTTTGTGTGTGCATAAATGCCTGTGTGTGTGTGTGTGTGTGTGTATGTGTGTGTAGACGCATTAGTTTGTGGTATCTTCTGGAGTGTGTGCGTGTGCGTGTGTCCCTACGGGACTTGCAATCATGGTCGGTAGACGCATCAGTTTGTGGTTCTCTCCTGGAACGTAAACAATCATTAAGTTGTCTGGAAGACTGGGAATGCAGTTCCAATTTTCCCATGATTCCCCAGGCCTGAATACAGACTAGTTTTAGGCCTAAACTAAACCTACCTTTTGTTTTTACAACAGACATGGGTGGAACATTTTGGGAACCTGGTTCCACTGGATTCCCACCCGTTCTCACCAATGTTTATAAATGCATTCAACACCACACATTGCTAAAAGACACGTTTTTTGACATTGATAAAAGCTATGAAGATGTAGCATCTCACACGTGTAAGCAAGCTGGCTTGCTTGCTCTTTCTCTTCGCTAATGATGCGAGTGTGTTCAGTCTTCCGTCTGTTGCTTGCAGAATATCCTAGTTTATTAATTGGACCGATGTCTCCGGGATACAGAGGTATCACTTCCTGCCAATCAGAACACTGACTGAATCATTTCCTCGTTCTCCGAGAACACTTCCTTTGTGTGTTCAGTCTTCCTCTCTGGTTTAATTTAAATTACACAACTTTCCCCAGGCCTTTATAGCCATATAGTCTAGTTAGGCAATAACACTTATTTGTTTTATGGTAACAGCACTGTGATTTGATGTTTCACGATTTTTCTTTAACGTTAACGTTTCCACGTTTAAACTTTACAACCATAGTTTGAATAAATTATTTGTTGACATGTGAACATGTGAAAGGATACCTTTTTTGAATGTTTCGTGAAATTCGCTGAGGAGGATTGTTCCCCCCCCCTCTGAGGAGCCTCCGCTGATGTATTTATGACTGAATATCTGTGTGTTTATTATGAGGCATCTTATTATGAGGCATCTT
Source organism: Oncorhynchus gorbuscha (assembly GCF_021184085.1). Classification (NCBI taxonomy): domain Eukaryota; kingdom Metazoa; phylum Chordata; class Actinopteri; order Salmoniformes; family Salmonidae; genus Oncorhynchus; species Oncorhynchus gorbuscha. The sequence goes on along the minus strand of NC_060175.1, from coordinate 102,507,530 downwards.
ATTATGAGGCATCTTATTATGAGGCATCTTATTATGAGGCATCTTATTATGAGGCATGTTATTATGAGGCATGTTATTATGAGGACTGTTATTATTATGAGGCATCTTATTATGAGGCATGTTGTTATGAGGACTGTTATTATTATGAGGCATGTTATTATTATGAGGCATCTTATTATGAGGCATGTTATTATGAGGCATGTTGTTATGAGGACTGTTATTATTATGAGGCATGTTATTATTATGAGGCATGTTATTATGAGGCATGTTATTATGAGGCATCTTATTATGAGGCATGTTATTATGAGGCATGTTATTATGAGGCATGTTATTATGAGGCATGTTATTATGAGGCATCTTATTATGGGGCATGTTGTAATGAGGACTGTTATTATTATGAGGCATCTTATTATGAGGCATGTTATTATTATGAGGCATGTTATTATGAGGCATCTTATTATGAGGACTGTTATTATTATGAGGCATGTTATTATTATGAGGCATCTTATTATGAGGACTGTTATTATTATGAGGCATGTTATTATTATGGGGCATGTTATTATGAGGCATCTTATTATGAGGCATGTTATTATGAGGCATCTTATTATGAGGACTGTTATTATTATGAGGCATGTTATTATGAGGCATCTTATTATGAGGACTGTTATTATTATGAGGCATCTTATTATGAGGCATCTTATTATGAGGACTGTTATTATTATGAGGCATGTTATTATTATGAGGCATGTTATTATGAGGTATGTTATTATTATGAGGCGTGTTGTTATTATGAGGCATGTTATTATTATGAGGCATGTTATTATTATGAGGCATGTTATTATTATGTTATTATTATGAGGCATGTTATTATTATGTTATTATTATTATTATTCTTGGACCGACTCTCTTCTCTGTATACATCAATGAGGTCGCTCTTGCTGCTGGTGAGTCCCTGATCCACCTCTACGCAGACGACACCATTCTGTATACTTCCGGCCCTTCTTTGGACACTGTGTTAACAACCCTCCAGGCAAGCTTCAATGCCATACAACTCTCCTTCCGTGGCCTCCAATTGCTCTTAAATACAAGTAAAACTAAATGCATGCTCTTCAACCGATCGCTACCTGCACCTACCCGCCTGTCCAACATCACTACTCTGGACGGCTCTGACTTAGAATACGTGGACAACTACAAATACTTAGGCGTCTGGTTAGACTGTAAACTCTCCTTCCAGACCCATATCAAACATCTCCAATCCAAAGCTTCGCAACAAAGCATCCTTCACTCATGCTGCCAAACATACCCTTGTAAAACTGACCATCCTACCAATCCTCGACTTTGGCGATGTCATTTACAAAATAGCCTCCAATACCCTACTCAACCAATTGGATGCAGTCTATCACAGTGCAATCCGTTTTGTCACCAAAGCCCCATATACTACCCACCATTGCGACCTGTACGCTCTCGTTGGCTGGCCCTCGCTTCATACTCGTCGCCAAACTCACTGGCTCCATGTCATCTACAAGACCCTGCTAGGTAAAGTCCCCCCTTATCTCAGCTCGCTGGTCACCATAGCATCTCCCACCTGTAGCACACGCTCCAGCAGGTATATCTCTCTAGTCACCCCCAAAACCAATTCTTTCTTTGGCCGCCTCTCCTTCCAGTTCTCTGCTGCCAATGACTGGAACGAACTGGAAACACTTATCTCCCTCACTAGCTTTAAGCACCAACTGTCAGAGCATCTTACAGATTACTGCACCTGTACATAGCCCACCTATAATTTAGCCCAAACAACTACCTCTTTCCCAACTGTATTTAATTTATTTATTTATTTTGCTCCTTTGCACCCCATTATTTTTATTTCTACTTTGCACATTCTTCCATTGCAAAACTACCATTCCAGTGTTTTACTTGCTATATTGTATTTACTTTGCCACCATGGCCTTTTTTGCCTTTACCTCCCTTCTCACCTGATTTGCTCACATTGTATATAGACTTGTTTATACTGTATTATTGACTGTATGTTTGTTTTACTCCATGTGTAACTCTGTGTCGTTGTATCTGTCGAACTGCTTTGCTTTATCTTGGCCAGGTCGCAATTGTAAATGAGAACTTGTTCTCAACTTGCCTACCTGGTTAAATACAGGTGAAATAAAAAAATAAATAAATGGGGCTGTCATGTTTTGTCATATATTGTCTTGTCATTATGCTTTCCCTTCTGTTCGTTTCCCCCTGCTGGTCTTATTAGGTTCGTTCCCTTTTTCTATCCCTCTCTCTCCCCCTCCCTCTCTCTCCTCTCTCTATCGTTCCGTTCCTGCTCCCAGCTGTTCCTCATTCTCCTAACTCACTCATTTAGTCTTTTCACACCTGTTCCCTATTTTGTCTTCTGATTAGAGTCCCTATTTCTCCCCTTGTTTTCCACTTCTGTCCTTGTCGGATCCTTGTTTGATGTTCGCTGTGCTGTGTCATTGTCTCGCCCTGTTGTGTCTTGTCACCTTCAGATGCTGCGTGCGAGCAGGTGCCTTAGTCTGCTACGGTCGGTGCCTTCCCGAGGCAACCTGCAGTCAATGGTCGAGTCTCCAGTCTGTCCTCGTTACTACGAGGGGATTTAAGTTTTTTTATGTTTTGTTTTCTTCTTGAGTTGTCCAGGAGTATTACTTCTGCCATTGACTGGAATAAAGACTGTTTTCGCTAAGTCGCTTTTGGGTCCTCATTCACCGGCACAACAGAGGCATCTTATTATGAGGCATGTTGTTATTATGAGGCATGTTATTATGAGGCATGTTATTATGAGGCATGTTGTTATTATGAGGCATGTTATTATGAGGCATGTTATTATGAGGCATGTTGTTATTATGAGGCATGTTGTTATTATGTTATTATTATGAGGCATGTTATTATGAGGCATGTTATTATTATGTTATTATTATGAGGCATGTTATTATGAGGCATGTTATTATTATGAGGACTGTTGTTATTATGAGACATGTTATTATTATGGGGCATGTTATTATGAGGCATGTTATTATGAGGCATGTTGTTATTATGAGGCATGTTATTATGAGGCATGTTAATATGAGGCATGTTATTATGAGGCATGTTATTATGAGGCGTGTTATTATGAGGCATGTTATTATTATGGGGCATGTTATTATTATGAGGCGTGTTATTATTATGTTATTATTATGAGGCATGTTATTATTATGTTATTATTATGGGGCATGTTATTATGAGGCATGTTATTATTATGAGGCATGTTGTTATTATGAGGCATGTTGTTATTATGAGGCGTGTTATTATTATGAGGCGTGTAATTATTATGAGGCGTGTAATTATTATGAGGCGTGTAATTATTATGAGGCATGTTATTATTATGTTATTATTATGTTATTATTATGTTATTATTATGAGGCATGTTATTATGAGGCATGTTATTATTATGTTATTATTATGAGGCATGTTATTATTATGAGGCGTGTTATTATTATGAGGCATGTTATTATGAGGCATGTTATTATGAGGCGTGTTATTATTATGAGGCATGTTATTATTAGGTTATTATTATGAGGCATGTTATTATTATGTTATTATTATGTTATTATTATGAGGCATGTTATTATGAGGCATGTCATTATTATGAGGCATGTTATTATTATGGGGCATGTTATTATGAGGCATGTTATTATTATGGGGAATGTTATTATTATTACATTTAAATTTACATTTAAGTCATTTAGCAGACGCTCTTATCCAGAGCGACTTACAAATTGGTGCATTCACCTTATGACATCCAGTGGAACAGTCACTTTACAATAGTGCATCTAAATCTTAAGGGGGGCGGTTGAGAGGGATTACTTATCCTATCCTAGGTATTCCTTAAAGAGGTGGGGTTTCAGGTGTCTCCGGAAGGTGGTGATTGACTCCGCTGTCCTGGCGTTGTGAGGGAGTTTGTTCCACCATTGGGGGGCCAGAGCAGCGAACAGTTTTGACTGGGCTGAGCGGGAGCTGTACTTCCTCAGTGGTAGGGAGGCGAGCAGGCCAGAGGTGGATGAACGCAGTGCCCTTGTTTGGGTGTAGGGCCTGATCAGAGCCTGGAGGTACTGAGGTGCCGTTCCCCTCACAGCTCCGTAGGCAAGCACCATGGTCTTGTAGCGGATGCGAGCTTCAACTGGAAGCCAGTGGAGAGAACGGAGGAGCGGGGTGACGTGAGAGAACTTGGGAAGGTTGAACACCAGACGGGCTGCGGCGTTCTGGATGAGTTGAAGGGGTTTAATGGCACAGGCAGGGAGCCCAGCCAACAGCGAGTTGCAGTAATCCAGACGGGAGATGACAAGTGCCTGGATTAGGACCTGCGCCGCTTCCTGTGTGAGGCAGGGTCGTACTCTGCGGATGTTGTAGAGCATGAACCTACAGGAATGGGCCACCGCCTTGATGTTGGTTGAGAACGACAGGGTGTTGTCCAGGGATCACGCCAAGGTTCTTGGCGCTCTGGGAGGAGGACACAATGGATTGTCTGGGAGGAGGACACAATGGTTGTCAACCGTGATGGCGAGATCATGGAACGGGCAGTCCTTCCCCGGGAGGAAGAGCAGCTCCGTCTTGCCGAGGTTCAGCTTGAGGTGGTGATCCGTCATCCACACTGATATGTCTGCCAGACATGCAGAGATGCGATTCGCCACCTGGTCATCAGAAGGGGGAAAGGAGAAGATTAATTGTGTGTCGTCTGCATAGCAATGATAGGAGAGACCATGTGAGGTTATGACAGAGCCAAGTCACTTGGTGTATAGCGAGAATAGGAGAGGGCCAAGAACAGAGCCCTGGGGGACACCAGTGGTGAGAGCGCGTGGTGAGGAGACAGATTCTCGCCACGCCACCTGGTAGGAGCGACCTGTCAGGTAGGACGCAATCCAAGCGTGGGCCGCGCCGGAGATGCCCAACTCGGAGAGGGTGGAGAGGAGGATCTGATGGTTCACAGTATCGAAGGCAGCCGATAGATCTAGAAGGATGAGAGCAGAGGAGAGAGAGTTAGCTTTAGCAGTGCGGAGCGCCTCCGTGATACAGAGGAGAGCAGTCTCAGTTGAATGACTAGTCTTGAAACCTGACTGATTTGGATCAAGAAGGTCATTCAGAGAGAGATAGCGGGAGAGCTGGCCAAGGACGGCACGTTCAAGAGTTTTGGAGAGTAAAGAAAGAAGGGATACTGGTCTGTAATTGTTGACATCGGAGGGATCGAGTGTAGGTTTTTTCAGAAGGGGTGCAACTCTCGCTCTCTTGAAGACGGAAGGGACGTAGCCAGCGGTCAGGGATGAGTTGATGAGCTAGGTGAGGTAAGGGAGAAGATCTCCGGAAATGGTCTGGAGAAGAGAGGAGGGGATAGGGTCAAGCGGGCAGGTTGTTGGGCGGCCGGCCGTCACAAGACGCGAGATTTCATCTGGAGAGAGAGGGGAGAAAGAGGTCAGAGCACAGGGTAGGGCAGTGTGAGCAGAACCAGCGGTGTCGTTTGACTTAGCAAACGAGGATCGGATGTCGTCGACCTTCTTTTCAAAGTGGTTGACGAAGTCATCTGCAGAGAGGGAGGAGGGGGGGGGGATTCAGGAGGGAGGAGAAGGTGGCAAAGAGCTTCCTAGGGTTAGAGGCAGATGCTTGGAATTTAGCGTGGTAGAAAGTGGCTTTAGCAGCAGAGACAGAGGAGGAAAATGTAGAGAGGAGGGAGTGAAAGGATGCCAGGTCCGCAGGGAGACGAGTTTTCCTCCATTTCCGCTCGGCTGCCCGGAGCCCTGTTCTGTGAGCTCGCAATGAGTCATCGAGCCACGGAGCGGGAGGGGAGGACCAAGCCGGCCTGGAGGATAGGGGACATAGAGAGTCAAAGGATGCAGAGAGGGAGGAGAGGAGGGTTGAGGAGGCAGAATCAGGAGATAGGTTGGAGAAGGTTTGAGCGGAGGGAAGAGATGATAGGATGGAAGAGGAGAGAGTAGCGGGGGAGAGAGAGCGAAGGTTGGGACGGCGCGATACCATCCGAGTAGGGGCAGTGTGGGAGGTGTTGGATGAGAGCGAGAGGGAAAAGGATACAAGGTAGTGGTCGGAGACTTGGAGGGGAGTTGCAATGAGGTTAGTGGAAGAACAGCATCTAGTAAAGATGAGGTCGAGCGTATTGCCTGCCTTGTGAGTAGGGGGGGAAGGTGAGAGGGTGAGGTCAAAAGAGGAGAGGAGTGGAAAGAAGGAGGCAGAGAGGAAAGAGTCAAAGGTAGACGTGGGGAGGTTAAAGTCGCCCAGAACTGTGAGAGGTGAGCCGTCCTCAGGAAAGGAGCTTATCAAGGCATCAAGCTCATTGATGAACTCTCCGAGGGAACCTGGAGGGCGATAAATGATAAGGATGTTAAGCTATGTTAAGCTATGAGGCATGTTATTATTATCGTGCATGTTATTATGAGGCATGTTGTTATTATGAGGCATGTTATTATTATGAGGCATGTTATTATGAGAAATGTTATTATTATGGGGCATGTTATTATGAGGCATGTTATTATTATGAGGCATGTTATTATTATGAGGCATGTTATTATGAGGCATGTTATAATTATGAGGCATGTTATTATTATGTTATTATTATGAGGCATGTTATTATGGGGCATGTTATTATTATGAGGCATGTTGTTATTATGAGGCATGTTATTATTATGAGGCATGTTATTATTATGTTATTATTATGAGGCATGTTATTATTATGAGGCATGTTATTATTATGTTATTATTATGAGGCATGTTATTATGGGGCATGTTATTATTATGAGGCATGTTATTATTATGAAGCATGTTATTATTATGTTATTATTATGAGGCATGTTATTATGGGGCATGTTATTATTATGAGGCATGTTATTATTATGTTATTATTATGAAGCATGTTATTATTATGTTATTATTATGAGGCATGTTATTATTACGAGGCATGTTATTATTATGAGGCATGTTATTATTATGTTATTATTATGAGGCATGTTATTATTACGAGGCATGTTATTATTATGAGGCATGTTATTATTACGAGGCATGTTATTATTATGAGGCATGTTATTATTATGTTATTATTATGAGGCATGTTATTATTATGTTATTATTATGAGGGATATTATTATTATGTTATTATTATGAGGCATGTTAATATTATGTTATTATTATGAGGCATGTTATTATTACGGGGCATGTTATTATTATGAGGCATGTTATTATTAGGTTATTATTATGAGGCATGTTATTATTAGGTTATTATTATGAGGCATGTTATTATTATGAGGCATGTTAATATTATGTTATTATTATGAGGCATGTTATTATTATGTTATTATTATGAGGCATGTTATTATTATGTTATTATTACGAGGCATGTTATTATTATGAGGCATGTTATTATTATGTTATTATTATAAGGCATGTGTACCATGGTGATGGTGTACCAGTTCAGAATTATCTAAGAGTATTATAGTTTCTGTTATTGTCAAGTATTATCTAACAGTCTGCTTACTGATTGGATATGCTGTCTGTCACTCACTCCTCTGTGTAACCAGTAGCGGTCTAGCATGATGTAGGGGATTCTGGCCCGCCCCAGAATAGTCAGATCTGATCGTATCTGGTGACCCCAGATAATCTGAAACATCGCACAGATCAGAGAACAATTCTCTCCCGCTGCATCCTGTAGAGAGAAACACACACCACGGTTAGGAGAGCACAGTGTGTGTCTAGACGTTTGTGTATGTGTGTGTGCGTGTGCATGTCAGTGTGTGTGAAATAGTGAATGAGAGAAAGGAGAGACAGTGTGCTAGTGATTGCATGTGTGTTTGTGTGAGTGTATTGGAGCAGAGTTGATCCCCAGGCATTGTAATTCAATTTCCTGCAATAATAATCTGTTGTGATTGGCTGGCAGAATACCATACAGATGGTGGATCTTAATTTGACCCATTTCGTCGAAGGAGGAAAATAATCCTAGTTTATTAGGTGGATTTGAATATTTGAAGAAATATATTTGTATACAGTGCACACCGTACCTACATAGTACCTTCTGTAGTCTACGTGCAGGCTACAACAAGTCTCGTGTGAATTCCTATGCGGATTATAATACATGTACATATTTGTAGGGTGTGGATGTATTTTTTTGTTAGTGAAATATACCACACGGAATTAATGTGTATAAAAATAGACATTCCTCCATGATTCAAAGGGCAATGGGCCAGAATCGAACCCATGACGACACCGGCTGTCAGGGGACAGTGGCTGGACCACACAAGCACTGAGGAAATAAAAAACTTATTCTGCCTATTGTTTGCCTTCAACATATAATAAAACAATTTATCAGGTTACAGGGTTAAAACTAAATAATTAAAAAACAACACTCCTATGCATCATCAGTGTACATAATATTCTTAGTGGCAGCTAGGGTCTGTGAACTGCCATAGCGCAGTGCTCTAAGCAGCTAGGGCCTGTGAACTGCCGTAGCGCAGTGCTCTAAGCTGCTAGGGCCTGTGAACTGCCATAGCGTAGTGCTCTAAGCTGCTAGGGCCTGTGAACTGCTGTAGCGCAGTGCTCTAAGCTGCTAGGGCCTGTGAACTGCCGTAGCGTAGCACTCTAAGCTGCTAGGGCCTGTGAACTGCCGTAGCGCAGTGCTCTAAGCTGCTAGGGCCTGTGAACTGCCGTAGCGCAGCGCTCTAAGCTGCTAGGGCTTGTGAACTGCCGTAGCGTAGTGCTCTAAGCTGCTAGGGCTTGTGAACTGCCGTGGCGCAGTGCTCTAAGCTGCTAGGGCCTGTGAACTGCCGTAGCGCAGCGCTCTAAGCTGCTAGGGCCTGTGAACTGCCGTAGCGCAGCGCTCTAAGCTGCTAGGGCCTGTGAACTGCCGTAGCGCAGCGCTCTAAGCTGCTAGGGCCTGTGAACTGCCGTAGCGTAGCGCTCTAAGCTGCTAGGGCCTGTGAACTGCCGTAGCGCAGCGCTCTAAGCTGCTAGGGCCTGTGAACTGCCGTAGCGCAGCGCTCTAAGCTGCTAGGGCCTGTGAACTGCCGTAGCGCAGCGAGGGCCTGTGAAGTGTTCTAAGCTTCTCGCTTCTGCTATAAACATCATGAGTTTGCGCCCATTGCTGGGCAATATGGTGACAAGACTGAGCCCACATTAGCTCCACAGGTTCATTTGATTTATTTAAATGTTTTCAAGAAGTAAAACGAATAGTTTGATAATGTACACATCAAAGAAAAGTGTCTCAACACGATGAAATCGTCTTTGGATAGGCTAAAATGCATATACATCTTGACAGCTTTACAAAAGGAAATATTAAAGCCACACAATACAGACTTTCAATCCATACCAAAGACCTATATTTCTGCCACAGGCTATCCATCGTAACATCTGGTAGTGCCTGTCGTGACAAATTATACAAAGCCTAACTATAAAACGTGGATCGTTCTACAGTAGGCCTACTGATCTGTCAATCAACTGATGGCTCAAATCAGCTGATCAACTCAGCCATGGGATACATTGTAGCTTATTATGGGGTTTCACAATAGTGAATTGGATTGGCTAATGTAGGGGACCCCCCCTCCAGCATGAGGGAAATAAAACTTGAGCGTGCATAACTATTCACCCCCCCAAAAGTCAATACTTTGTAGAGCCACCTTTTGCAGCAATTACAGCTGCAAGTCTCTTGGGGTACATCTCTATAAGCTTGGCTCATCTAGCCACTGGGATTTTTGCCCATTCTTCAAGGCAAAACTGCTCCAGCTCCTTCAAGTTGGATGGGTTCCTCTGATGTTCAGCAATTTAAAGTCATACCACAGATTCTCAATTGGATTGAGGTCTGGGCTTTGACTAGGCCATTCCAAGACATTTAAATGTTTCCCCTTAAATCACTCAAGTGTTGCTTTAGAAGTATACTTAGGGCCCTTGTCCTGCTGGAATGTGAACCTCCGTCCCAGTCTCAAATCTCTGGAAGACTCAAACTGGTTTCCCCCAAGAATGTCCCTGGGTGATGAGAGCTGTTGGGTTTGAAAAACATCTCCACATGATGATGCTGCCACCACCATGCTTCACTGTGGGATGATGTTCTCGGAGTAATGAGAGGTGTTGGGTTTGAAAAACATCTCCACATTATGATGCTGCCACCACCATGCTTCACTGTGGGATGATGTTCTCGGAGTAATGAGAGGTGTTGGGTTTGAAAAACATCTCCACATTATGATGCTGCCACCACCATGCTTCACTGTGGGATGATGTTCTCGGAGTAATGAGAGGTGTTGGGTTTGCGCCAGACATAGCGTTTTCCTTGATGGCCAAAAAGCTCAATTTTAGTCTGACCATAGTACCTGACCATAGTACCTTCTTGCATGTTTTAGGGAGTCTCCCACATGCCTTTTGGTGAACAACGAACGCGTTTGCTTGTTTTTTTCTTTAAGCAATGGCTTTTTCCTGGCCACTCTTCCGTAAAGCGCAGCTCTGTGGAGTGTACGGCTTAAAGTGGTCCTATGAACAGATACTCCAATCTCCGCTGTGGAGCTTTGCAGCTCCTTCAGGGTTATCTTTGGTCTCTTTGTTGCCTCTGATTAATTCCTTCCTTTCTGGTCAGTGAGTTTTGGTGGGCTTCTTTCTCTTGGCAGGTTTGTTGTGGTGCCATATTCTTTCAATTTTTTAATAATGGATTTAATGGTGCTCTGTGGGATGTTCAAAGTTTCAGATATTGTTTTATAACCCAACCCTGATCTGTACTTCTCCACAAATTTTGTTTGGAGAGCTCCTTGGTCTTCATGGAACCACTTGCTTGGTGGTGCCCCTTGCTTAATGGTGTTGCAGACTCTGGTGCCTTTCAGAACAGGTGTATATATACTGAGATCATGTGACAGATCATGTGACACTTAGATTACACACAGGTGGACTTTATTTAACTAATTAATTGATTTCTGAAGGTAATTGGTTGCACCAGATCTTATTTAGGGGATTCGTAGCAAAGGGGGTGAATACATATGCACACGCCACTTTTTGAAACAAGTAAAACGAATTTGTACTATTTATTGTTGTTACTATTTTGTGTCCGTTACATGGAATCCAAAAGTCCATTTAAATTTCAGGTTGTAAAGCAACAAAATAGGATGAATACTTTTGCAAGGCGCTGTATTTGTCTACGTTTGAATGTTGCAGTAATAGGAACGAGGCCTAGCGTTTGAGTGAGCAAAAGATACAATTATTTTGATAGCAAGCCCTGATCCCAAGCCCTGATCCCAAGCCCTGATCCCAATGACTCGACTGCAGTGAAACAGAACTGCTCTATTTCAGGGCCTCACCAGGCTCATTTGAAATTCCTGAAGCAGGAAGCAAGCAGGAAGCAAGCAGGAAGCAAGCAGGAAGCAAGCAGGAAGCAAGCAGGAAGCAAGCAGGAAGCAAGCAGGACAATTCTCAGTGACCAAAGAGTGATCAAGTTAAGATCCGACTTCTGTAGTAGCCCAGTCAATGTGATATAGATTGGTTCTGCTGCAGACACACACACACACACACACACACACACACACACACACACACACACACACACACACACACACACACACACACACACACACACACACACACACACACACACACACACACACACACACACACACACACACACACACACACACACACACACACACACTGTCTCTTTCACTCTGATTGTGACGTCCAATCTCACAGCTCTACTGAAGCTGACCTCTCACTGTGACGTAATGCTGCTGATTATGCAATGTGTCCTAGTGTAGTGTGTGTGTGTGTCTGTGTGTGTCTGTGTCTGTGTGTGCGTGTGTGTACTCTGCGTCACAGTCAGTCTGACTCGATCAAACCACCAACTATTTTCACACCCTGTGAGAACAGTAGAACGCTGCCTGACAAGTAGATCATTCTCTAGTTGTTGTTGTTGTTGTTGTTGTTGTTGTTGTTGTTAAGACCAGAGGCCTGAACTGTTCTACAGTTCTACACCGAGTGGTTGGGATACAATTGGAAAGTGGGATGAGTTAGTGATCTATAATAAAGGACGCGGTCTGTTAGACTAATGATTTTGTCTCTGTCTCATTCCCTTTTGTACAGTAGTGCACTACTTTTCAAAGGGCCCTTAAGAGGGAATAGGAGTCTCTGGTCAAAAGTAGTGCACTACAAAGAGAATAGGGTCTAAAGTAGTGCACTATAAAGGGAATAGGGTCTAACGTAGTGCACTATAAAGGGAATAGGGTCTAAATTAGTGCACTATAAAGGGAATAGGGTCTAAAGTAGTGCACTATAAAGGGAATAGGGTCTAAAGTAGTGCACTATAAAGGGAATAGGGTCTAAAGTAGTGCACTATAAAGGGAATAGGGTCTAAAGTAGTGCACTATAAAGGGAATAGGGTCTAAAGTAGTGCACTACAAAGGGAATAGGGTCTACAGTAGTGCACTATAAAGGGAATAGGGTCTAAATTAGTGCACTATAAAGGGAATAGGGTCTAAAGTAGTGCACTATAAAGGGAATAGGGTCTAAAGTAGTGCACTATAAAGGGAATAGGGTCTAAAGTAGTGCACTATAAAGGGAATAGGGTCTAAAGTAGTGCACTATAAAGGGAATAGGGTCTAAAGTAGTGCACTATATAGGGAATAGGGTCTAAAGTAGTGCACTATATAGGGAATAGGGTCTAAAGTAGTGCACTATAAAGGGAATATGGTCTAAAGTAGTGCACTATATAGGGAATAGGGTCTAAAGTAGTGCACTACAAAGGGAATAGGGTCTAAAGTAGTGCACTATAAAGGGAATAGGGTCTAAAGTAGTGCACTATAAAGGGAATAGGGTCTAAAGTAGTGCACTATAAAGGGAATAGGGTCTAAAGTAGTGCACTATAAAGGGAATAGGGTCTAAAGTAGTGCACTATAAAGGGAATAGGGTCTAAAGTAGTGCCCTATAAAGGGAATAGGGTGCCATTTGGGATGAACATTTTTGTTTGTAGAGCTTCAGACCAGAGGCCTGTTCAGGGGGAGAAAAACATGACAGAATCAATCAATCAGTCAAATGTATTTTTAAATCCCTTTTTACATCAGCTGATGTCACAACGTTCCTCAGGCAGTGTGTCTTTGTTCTACTTCACTGCCTATTTGACCAGCTCACAGTAGTCGTCGCGCACAGATTGTGTGTCTCCCAAATCTCACCCTGTTCTCCACAGCCAGTAGGACCAGGTTGAAGTAGGCATCAGGGCACGGCGTTGGCTCGAGTGGGTTGTGGGTCCTCCTGTCCCAGCTTTTATAGCTCTTCCCCCTCTCCCAGCTCTCCGAACAGGCCTGCCTGCGTTCTCAGCTCCCCTTCCTGGGTTTGCCGAAGTCAAGGATCGTCGGGATAGTTAGTTTTACGAGGGTATGTTTGGCAGCATGAGTGAAGGAGGCTTTGTTGCGAAATAGGAAGCCAATTCTAGATTTAATTTTGGATTGGAGATGCTTAATATGAGTCTGGAAGGAAAGTTTACAGTTTAACCAGACACCTAGGCATTTGTCGTTGTCTACATGTTCTAAATCAGAACCGTCCAGAGTAGTGATGCTAGGCGTGCGGGCAGGTGCGGGCAGCGATCGGTTGAAGAGCACGCATTTAGGTCCTACCTTTCCACCCCAGACAGAGTAGGCCCTACCTTTCTACCCCAGACAGAGTAGGCCTACCTTTCCACCCCAGACAGAGTAAGCCTACCTTTCCACCCCAGACAGAGTAGGCCTACCTTTCCACCCCAGACAGAGTAGGCCCTACCTTTCCACCCCAGACAGAGTAGGGCCTACCTTTCCACCCCAGACAGAGTAGGCCCTACCTTTCCACCCCAGACAGAGTAGGCCTACCTTTCCACCCCAGACAGAGTAGGCCTACCTTTCCACCCCAGACAGAGTAGGCCCTACCTTTCCACCCCAGACTGAGTAGGCCTACCTTTCCACCCCAGACAGAGTAGGCCTACCTTTCCACCCCAGACTGAGTAGGCCTACCTTTCCACCCCAGACAGAGTAGGACCTACCTTTCCACCCCAGACAGAGTAGGACCTACCTTTCCACCCCAGACTGAGTAGGCCCTACCTTTCCACCCCAGACTGAGTAGGACCTACCTTTCCACCCCAGACTGAGTAGGCCTACCTTTCCACCCCAGACTGAGTAGACCTACCTTTCCACCCCAGACAGAGTAGGACCTACCTTTCCACCCCAGACTGAGTAGGCCTACCTTTCCACCCCAGACAGAGTAGACCTACCTTTCCACCCCAGACAGAGTAGACATACCTTTCCACCCCAGACAGAGTAGGCCCTACCTTTCCACCCCAGACTGAGTAGGCCTACCTTTCCACCCCAGACAGAGTAGACCTACCTTTCCACCCCAGACTGAGTAGGCAAACCTTTCCACGCCAGACTGAGTAGACCTACCTTTCCACCCCAGACAGAGTAGGTTCTACCTTTCCACCCCAGACTGAGTAGGCCTATCTTTCCACCCCAGACTGAGTAGACCTACCTTTCCACCCCAGACAGAGTAGGACCTACCTTTCCACCCCAGACTGAGTAGGCCTACCTTTCCACCCCAGACTGAGTCGACCTACCTTTCCACCCCAGAGTAGGAACTACCTTTCCACCCCAGACTGAGTAGGCCTACCTTTCCACCCCAGACTGAGTAGGCCTACCTTTCCACCCCAGACAGATTAGGACTACCAACGCAGACAAAGTTAAGTTTTAACTGCTGGCTACTCTTCTTCTGTGGTTTAACCCAACGAGAGAAAGTCACAAGTTTTTCCTTAAAATCAGTCTGGGTTTTAATGATCTTCTTGATCAATGGAAAGCACCAGAGGACAACGAGGTCTATGTACTTACGGTCTCCACGGAGGACGTGTGTAAATCGTTCACACATGTTAACCCTCGCAAGGCTGCCGGCTCAGACGGTATCCTTAGAGTATGTGCAGTATGTGCAGTATGTGCAGTATGTGCAGTATGTGCAGTATGTGCAGTATGTGCAGTATGTGCAGTATGTGCAGTATGTGCAGTATGTGCAGTATGTGCAGTATGTGCAGTATGTGCAGTATGTGCAGTATGTGCAGACCAGTTGGTTGTTATGTTTTCAGACATGTTTAATCTCTCTCTCTATCTCGGGCCACTATTCCCATCTGCTTCAAGATGTTCTCTTTCGTCCCTGTGCCCAAGAAGGGGAAAGTAAGTGAACTGAATGACTATCGACCCATAGCACTCACCTCCATCATCATGAAGTGCTTGGAGAGGCTAGTCAAAGACCATATTACCTCCTCCCTCCCCCGACATCACCCGACATCACCCGACATCCCCCGACATCACCCGACATCACCCGACATCACCCGACATCACCCGACATCCCCCGACATCACCCGACATCACCCGACATCCCCCGACATCCCCCGACATCACTCGGCATCACCCGACATCACCCGACATCCCCCGACATCACCCGACATCCCCCGACATCACTCGGCCCTCTTCAATTCACCTACCGCTCTGACAGATCCACGACAGACGAAACAATCGCCATTGTACTGCACACAACCCTCTCCCATCTGGACAAAAAATAATGCATATATGAGGATGCTGTTTATTGACTACAGCTCGGGCCTTTCAATACCACAGTTCCCTCTAAGCTCACCACAAAGCTCACGGCCCTGGGTCTGAACTCCTCCCTATGCAACTGAGTCTTGGCAGGCTACCCCCAGGTGGTGAAGGTAGGCAACACTACCTCCTCAACACTGATTCTCAACACGGGGCACCACAAGGGTGCGTCCTCAGACCCTTCCTGTATTCCCTGTATACCAGCGGTCACTCACCGTTGATCCCGATTGACTGGTCAATCTTCTAGGCATCTTGAGGCGATCACCAAACATTTCAGTAGAAAAAACAGAGATAAAGGCTTCATTTCCTTTTGATTATTGTTGGTGTTGTGCTGTTGATGGTAGGTGCACTTGATTCAACAGCCCTGTTGGTGGTAGGTGCACTTGATTCAACAGCCCTGTTGGTGGTAGGTGCACTTGATTCAACAGCCCTGTTGGTGGTAGGTGCACTTGATTCAACAGCCCTGTTGGTGGTAGGTGCACTTGATTCTCTCTGGTCAGTCTCACCGGAGGAAAGGAAGGAGCAGGTGGAAGATGGTGTCCCCTCTCTCTGATCAGTCTCACCAGAGGAAAGGAAGGAGAGAGCAGGTGGAAGACGGTGTCCCCTCTCTCTGATCAGTCTCACCGGAGGAAAGGAAGGAGAGAGCAGGTGGAAGACCGTGTCCCCTCTCTCTGGTCAGTCTCACCGGAGGAAAGGAAGGAGAGAGCAGGTGGAAGACGGTGTCCCCTCTCTCTGATCAGTCTCACCGGAGGAAAGGAAGGAGAGAGCAGGTGGAAGACCGTGTCTCCTCTCTCTGATCAGTCTCACCGGAGGAAAGGAAGGAGAGAGCAGGTGGAAGACAGTGTCCCCTCTCTCTGGTCAGTCTCACCGGAGGAAAGGAAGGAGAGAGCAGGTGGAAGACGGTGTCCCCTCTCTCTGGTCAGTCTCACCGGAGGAAAGGAAGGAGAGAGCAGGTGGAAGACGGTGTCCCCTCTCTCTGGTCAGTCTCACCTCTCTCTGGTCAGTCTCACCGGAGGAAAGGAAGGAGAGAGCAGGTGGAAGACGGTGTCCCCTCTCTCTGGTCAGTCTCACCGGAGGAAAGGAAGGAGAGAGCAGGTGGAAGACGGTGTCCCCTCTCTCTGGTCAGTCTCACCGGAGGAAAGGAAGGAGAGAGCAGGTGGAAGACGGTGTCCCCTCTCTCTGGTCAGTCTCACCTCTCTCTGGTCAGTCTCACCGGAGGAAAGGAAGGAGAGAGCAGGTGGAAGACGGTGTCTCCTCTCTCTGGTCAGTCTCACCTCTCTCTGGTCAGTCTCACCGGAGGAAAGGAAGGAGAGAGCAGGTGGAAGACGGTGTCCCCTCTCTCTGGTCAGTCTCACCGGAGGAAAGGAAGGAGAGAGCAGCTGCTCTCTATGTTTCTGCGCTGCGACTAAAGGTCGTGTTCAAAACAACTCAGGAAAAAATCGAGGGGAAAAAAAAACTTTTGAATGACGTGGAGTTCCAAGTCGGTCCTCGTGATTTGACCTCGTTTTTTCTTCCCAGAATTCCCAGTTGTATTGAAAGCACAATCAAATGCAGGTACCATCAGCCCAGTAAAATAAAAAATGCTAATTATTTGCAAATCCTACACCAACTGATCTATTTTGTTATCAAAGCTAGACGTATTGTTGTTAGTTCTTTTGTTACATAATATGCTGCGATAATGTATTTAATATGGGTCTGAGGAGAACAACACTGACAGTCCAAGCATAGTCAATATGCTACGATAATGTATTTAATATGGGTCTGAGGAGAACAACACTGACAGGCCAAGCATAGTCAATATGCTGTGATACTGTGTTTAATATGGGTCTGAGGAGAATACTGACAGGCCAAGCATAGTCAATATGCTACGATAATGTATTCAATATGGGTCTGAGAAAAACATCAACTTCTTCAGCGTACAGATCTCAGAGCAGCTCAATGGTCAAACCACACGGACACCGTGGTGAAGAAGCCACGAGAGCGACTCTTCAACCTCACGATACTGAAGAAATTCGGTGCGTCCCAGAGAGCCCTCAGTGTTCTACAGGAGCACAGAGCATACTGTCGGGCTGCATCACCGTCTGGTACGGCAACTCCACAGCAGAGGATCGCAAGGCGCTACAGAGGGTGGTACGCTCAGCCAAACACACCATTGGGTGCACTCTGCCTGCCCTGCAGGACACCTACAAACACCAGGTGTCTCAGCAAAGTTAAGAAGATCATCGGGGACCCCAGCCACCCGAGCCGTGGCCTGTTCTCCCCGCTTCCATCACTAAGACGCACGCGGGCAGTACAGCAACATCATGGCAAAAGCTGGAAAACCCCAGACCATCAGGCTGCTGATTATCCAGAGCTAGTCAACCACCTGCTACTCTTGTCCCCCATCCCAGTGGACTTTCACCATTAGTACAGTGTTAATATGTATATATATTCACCATTATTAGTGTTAATATGTATATATATATTCACCATTGTTACAGTGTTAATATATATATATATATATTCACCATTAGTACAGTGTTAATATGTATATATATTCACCATTGTTACAGTGTTAATATGTATATATATTCACCATTGTTACAGTGTTAATATATATATATATATATTCACCATTAGTACAGTGTTAATATATATATATATTCACCATTGTTACAGTGTTAATATGTATATATATTCACCATTGTTACAGTGTTAATATATATATATATATTCACCATTAGTACAGTGTTAATATATATATATATTCACCATTGTTACAGTGTTAATATGTATATATATTCACCATTGTTACAGTGTTAATATATATATATATATATTCACCATTAGTACAGTGTTAATATATATATATATTCACCATTGTTACAGTGTTAATATGTATATATATTCACCATTGTTACAGTGTTAATATATATATATATATATTCACCATTAGTACAGTGTTAATATATATATATATTCACCATTGTTACAGTGTTAATATGTATATATATTCACCATTGTTACAGTGTTAACATGTATATATTTTATTTATATTTATTTATATTCTTTACTATTAAATGTGTTGGTTTTGTTTCTCTTTGACTTGCATGTTGGAGCTCAGAGTTTAAGATGTTCACTGCACACGTGACTATTACATTTCTAATCTAATCAATTATTCTTTACATAAATTAGTATGATATGTTGTGTCTGGTAGTTTGTGGATGTCCATCATCCCGTTAGGGGTTAAGGTTAGGCATACGGTTAAAAGGTTAAGTTTAGGGTTTTATGGGGAAGGGTTAGATAACATGCAAAGTAGTTGCAAAGTAGCTAATTAGCCAGAATGCTGAAGTTGTCTGTGATGAGATTGAACGTGCAGGTAGACTATTTAAAGAGTGCGTGGTGGGGAGAGGAATTGACTGACAAATCCTATGTATATAACCGTCTAATTTAATTTGTCAAACAGGTAAGGCTACCTCATTTCTTAAATAGGAAGAAATTAGCTCCAACACAAAGCCATCCTGTTGTTAGTAAAGTTCATTCATAATTAATATGAAGACGATTGAAATGAATTATGCCTATTTTCAGCACCATGAGCTGTCCATTTCCGACTGATTGTACCGCGGCTGCTGACTCATGTTTCGGCATAACAATGAAAGTTACTCGAAAAAAGCTTACTGCGAGGTCAATACCTCTGAGAAATATATCATGGGCAAGAAACATGTTTTAAAAAAAAAATCAAAGTTGACTTCCGGTTTTCCTCATCTTCGCCTCTCCGGCTCTCCTTCATATACGGAACAGAACATAGTCTATATTAGTCCGCTGCGTAATACTTTTCTGTGTGCTTTTCCGAGCACGGATTTCATACCCGATATCTCCCGCAAGCTCGACCAGTAAGACTGTAGCTGCAGTTTACAGTTGTCACCGCTAGAGGTCAGTGAGAGACAGGGATTGCAGCGTGAGTTGGGACTCGTTTTTCCATTTTCCATTTAAGTAATTTAGCAGACGCTCTTATCCAGAGCGACTTACCTCCACCTCCCCTTCTCCATACTGGCCCCCCTGTGGGAATCAAACCCACAAGCCTGCCTGGCGTTATAAACAACATGCTCTATCTACCAACTGAGGCACACAGGAGCATGCCACTGTTATGCAGGTGAATGAGGACCCAAAAGCGACTTGGCGAAAACAGAGTCTTTAATCCAGTAAAGTAAAATACAATCAAAAAACACAACTTCCACTCGTAATGACGAGAACCGACTGGAGACTCGATCTTGAACAGCAGGTAGCCTCGGGAAGGCACTTGAACCTAGCAGACTCAGACACCTGCTCACCACGCAGCATCTGAGGGAAACACGACACGACTGGGCGATACACAAACACAGCACGGTGACCAATACATACAAGGATCCGACAGGACAGGAACGGAACACAAAGGAAGAAATAGGGACTCTAATCAGGGGAAAGGATCGGGAACAGGTGTGGGAAGACTAAATGATTGATTAGGGGAATAGGAACAGCTGGGAGCAGGAACGGAACGATAGAGAGAAGAGAGAGCGAGAGAGTGAGAGAGGGAGGGGGAGAGAGAGGGATAGAAAGAGGGAACGAACCTAATAAGACCAGCAGGGGGAAACGAACAGAAGGGAAAGCATAATGACAAGACAATATATGACAAAACATGACAGCCACACCAGTTTGCTGTAGGAGTATTTGTGTCTGGATCTTAAATCAAAAATGGCACCTTATTCCCTATATAGTGCACTGCTTTTCATTGGGTTCTTGTAAAAAGCAGTGTACTATATAGGGAATAGGGCTCTGGACTAAAGTAGTGCACTATATAGGGAATAGGACTCTGGTCTAAAGTAGTGCACTATATAGGGAATAGGGCTCTGGTCTAAAGTAGTGCACTATATAGGGAATAGGGCTCTGGTCTAAAGTAGTGCACTATATAGGGAATAGGGCTCTGGTCTAAAGTAGTGCACTATATAGGGAATAGGGCTCTGGTCAACAGTAGTGTACTATATAGGGAATAGGGCTTTGGTCTAAAGTAGTGCACTATATAGGGAATAGGGCTCTGGTCAATAGTAGTGTACTATATAGGGAATAGGGCTTTGGTCTAAAGTAGTGCACTATATAGGGAATAGAACTCTGGTCTAAAGTAGTGCACTATAAAGGGAATAGGGCTCTGGTCTGAAGTAGTGCACTACATAGGGAATAGGGCTTTGGGCTATAGTAGTGCACTATATAGGGAATAGGGCTTTGGTCTGAAGTAGTGCACTATATAGGGAATAGGGCTTTGGTCTAAAGTAGTGCACTATATAGGGAATAGGGCTCTGGTCAACAGTAGTGTACTATATAGGGAATAGGGCTCTGGTCTGAAGTAGTGCACTACATAGGGAATAGGGCTTTGGGCTATAGTAGTGCACTATATAGGGAATAGGGCTCTGGACTAAAGTAGTGCACTATATAGGGAATAGGGCTCTGGACTAAAGTAGTGTACTATATAGGGAATAGGGCTCTGGACTAAAGTAGTGCACTATATAGGGAATAGGGCTCTGGACTAAAGTAGTGTACTATATAGGGAATAGGGCTCTGAACTAAAGTAGTGTACTATATAGGGAATAGGGCTCTGGACTAAAGTAGTGTACTATATAGGGAATAGGGCTCTGGACTAAAGTAGTGTACTATATCAGGAATAGGATGCCATTTGGGACAAGGTATGTCCTTGTGTTACATCCTTATTTTACAAAAATCTACTGAAAGATCCTGTCTTTCTTTTTTTAATTCTCATGGATCTATAGAAATACAATCTATAGAAATACTATCTATAGAAATACGATCTATAGAAATACAATCTATAGAAATACTATCTATAGAAGTACGATCTATAGCAATACTATCTATAGAAGTACGATCTATAGCAATACTATCTATAGAAATACAATCTATAGAAATATGAATCATTGACTTGAATGGGAAGAAACATTCTATAGATTATATTTCTATGGTGAGCTCCCTTTTTTAAATTTACCTCCCTTCTACTTTCCTAGAAGGGTTGTATCCTCCTGTCAGACCAAGGCCAGGGTAGTATCCTCCTATCAGACCAAGGCCAGGGTAGTATACTCCTATCAGACCAAGGCCAGGGTAGTATCCTCCTATCAGACCAAGGCCTGGGTAGTATCCTCCTATCAGACCAAGGCCTGGGTAGTATCCTCCTATCAGACCAAGGCCAGGGTAGTATCCTCCTATCAGACCAAGGCCTGGGTAGTATCCTCCTATCAGACCAAGGCCAGGGTAGTATCCTCCTATCAGACCAAGGCCAGGGTAGTATCCTCCTATCAGACCAAGGCCAGGGTAGTATCCTCCTATCAGACCAAGGCCTGGGTAGTATCCTCCTATCAGACCAAGGCCAGGGTAGTATCCTCCTATCAGACCAAGGCCTGGGTAGTATCCTCCTATCAGACCAAGGCCAGGGTAGTATACTCCTATCAGACCAAGGCCAGGGTAGTATCCTCCTATCAGACCAAGGCCAGGGTAGAATCAAATGGAAAGGTGCTGAACGTTCTGGTGTTGCAGTTGCAAAAGAACAGTAAACATTACGCTCACAAACATTTTGAGAGGAATAGATACATTTTGCAACTGTGTGCTCTAATGAATACACCTTAGCAAGGGTACTATGTGCTCTGCATGTCATGTTTTGTCATATATTGTCTTGTCCTTGTGCTTTCCCTTCTGTTGGTTTCCCCCTGCTGGTCTTATTAGGTTCGTTCCCTTTTTCTATCCCTCTCTCTCCCCCTCCCTCTCTCTCTTCTCTCTATCGTTCCGTTCCTGCTCCCAGCTGTTCCTCATTCTCCTAACTCACTCATTTACTCTTTTCACACCTGTCCCCTATTTTGCCCTCTGATTAGAGTCCCTATTTCTCCCCTTGTTTTCCGCTTCTGTCCTTGTCGGATCCTTGTATGATGTTCGCAGTTCTGTGTCCTTGTCTCGCCCTGTCGTGTTTTGTCTCCTTCAGATGCTGCGTGTGAGCAGGTGTCTTAGTCTGCTACGGTCGGTGCCTTCCCGAAGCAACCTGCAGTCAATGGTCGAGTCTCCAGTCTGTCCTCGTTACTACGAGTGGATTTCAGTTTTCCTGTTTTGTTTTCTTCTTGATTTTTCTTGGATTATTACTTTTGTCATTTACTGGAATAAAGACTCTGTTTTCGTTAAGTCGCTTTTGGGTCCTCATTCACCAGCATAACAGAAGGATCCGACCAAGAATGGACCCAGCGACTACGGATTCTTGTAACACTGCCGTCGAGATCCAGGGAGCAATGCTCGGCAGACACGAGCAGGAATTGTCTGCTGCTCGTCATGCCTTTGAGACCCTGGCCGCGCAGGTCTCCGACCTCTCAGGACAGTTTCAGAGTCTTCGTCTCGTGCCACCAGCTACTTCCTGGTCTTCCGAGTCTCCGGAACCTAGGGTTAATAACCCACCATGTTACGCTGGGCAGCCCACTGAGTGCCGCTCCTTTCTCACCCAGTGTGATATTGTGTTCTCTCTCCAACCCAACACATACTCAAGAGAGAGAGCTCGGATTGCTTACGTCATTTCACTCCTTACTGGTCGGGCTCGAGAGTGGGGCACAACTATCTGGGAGGCAAGGGCTGAGTGTTCTAACAATTACCTGAACTTTAAAGAGGAGATGATATGGGTTTTTGATCGTTCAGTTTTTGGTAGGGAGGCTTCTAGGGCCCTGGCTTCCCTATGTCAAGGTGATCGATCCATAACGGATTACTCTATAGAGTTTCGCACTCTTGCTGCCTCTAGTGACTGGAACGAGCCGGCGCTGCTCGCTCGTTTTCTGGAGGGACTCCACTGAGGTTAAGGATGAGATTCTCTCCCGGGAGGTTCCTTCCAGTGTGGACTCTTTGATTGCACTCGCCATCCGCATAGAACGACGGGTAGATCTTCGTCACCGAGCTCGTGGAAGAGAGCTCGTGTTAACGGTGATCCCCCTCTCCGCATCGCAACCATCTCCTCCCTCCGGCTCTGAGACTGAGCCCATGCAGCTGGGAGGTATTCGCATCTCGACTAAGGAGAGGGAACGGAGGATTACCAACCGCCTTTGCCTCTATTGCGGTTCTGCTGGACATTTTGTCAATTCATGTCCAGTAAAAGCCAGAGCTCATCAGTAAGCGGAGGGCTACTGGTGAGCGCTACTACTCAGGTCTCTCCATCAAGATCCTGTACTACCATGTCGGTCCATCTACGCTGGACCGGTTCGGCTGCTTCATGCAGTGCCTTAATTGACTCTGGGGCTGAGGGTTGTTTTATGGACGAAGCATGGGTTCGGAAACATGACATTCCTCTCAGACAATTAGGGAAGCCCACGCCCATGTTCGCCTTAGATGGTAGTCTTCTCCCCAGTATCAGATATGAGACACTACCTTTAACCCTCACAGTATCTGGTAACCACAGTGAGACCATTTCCTTTTTGATTTTTCATTCACCTTTTACACCTGTTGTTTTGGGTCATCCCTGGCTAGTATGTCATAATCCTTCTATTAATTGGTCTAGTAATTCTATCCTATCCTGGAACGTTTCTTGTCATGTGAAGTGTTTAATGTCTGCTATCCCTCCTGTTTCTTCTGTCCCCTCTTCTCAGGAGGAACCTGGTGATT
Source organism: Oncorhynchus gorbuscha (assembly GCF_021184085.1). Lineage (NCBI taxonomy): Eukaryota > Metazoa > Chordata > Actinopteri > Salmoniformes > Salmonidae > Oncorhynchus > Oncorhynchus gorbuscha. The sequence continues at coordinate 102,483,285 of NC_060175.1, read as the reverse complement.
TGACAGGAGTGCCGGAGGAATATCATGATCTGCGCACGGTCTTCAGTCGGTCCAGAGCCAACTCCCTTCCTCCTCACCGGTCGTATGATTGTAGTATTGATCTCCTTCCGGGGACCACTCCCCCTCGGGGTAGACTATACTCTCTGTCGGCTCCCGAACGTAAGGCTCTCGAGGATTATTTGTCTGTTTCTCTCGACGCCGGCACCGTAGTGCCTTCTTCCTCTCCCGCCGGAGCGGGGTTTTTTTGTTAAGAAGAAGGACGGTACTCTGCGCCCCTGCGTGGATTATCGAGGGCTGAATGACATAACGGTTAAGAATCGTTATCCGCTTCCCCTTATGTCATCAGCCTTCGAGATTCTGCAGGGAGCCAGGTTCTTTACTAAGTTGGACCTTCGTAACGCTTACCATCTCGTGCGCATCAGAGAGGGGGACGAGTGGAAAACGGCGTTTAACACTCCGTTAGGGCATTTTGAGTACCGGGTTCTGCCGTTCGGTCTCGCTAATGCTCCAGCTGTTTTTCAGGCATTAGTTAATGATGTACTGAGAGACATGCTGAACATCTTTGTTTTTGTCTACCTTGACGATATCCTGATTTTTTCACCGTCACTCGAGATTCATGTTCAGCACGTTCGACGTGTACTTCAACGCCTTTTAGAGAATTGTCTCTACGTGAAGGCTGAGAAGTGCGCCTTTCATGTCTCCTCTGTCACATTTCTCGGTTCTGTTATTTCCGCTGAAGGCATTCAGATGGATCCCGCTAAAGTCCAGGCTGTCAGTGATTGGCCCGTTCCAAGGTCACGTGTCGAGTTGCAGCGCTTTCTAGGTTTCGCTAATTTCTATCGGCGTTTCATTCGTAATTTCGGTCAAGTTGCTGCCCCTCTCACAGCTCTTACTTCTGTCAAGACGTGCTTTAAGTGGTCCGGTTCCGCCCAGGGAGCTTTCGATCTCCTCAAGAAGCGTTTTACGTCCGCTCCTATCCTTGTTACTCCTGACGTCACTAAACAATTCATTGTCGAGGTTGACGCTTCAGAGGTGGGCGTGGGAGCCATTCTATCCCAGCGCTTCCAGTCTGACGATAAGGTCCATCCTTGCGCTTATTTTTCTCATCGCCTGTCGCCATCGGAACGCAACTATGATGTGGGTAACCGCGAACTGCTCGCCATCCGCTTAGCCCTAGGCGAATGGCGACAGTGGTTGGAGGGGGGCGACCGTTCCTTTTGTCGTTTGGACTGACCATAAGAACCTTGAGTACATCCGTTCTGCCAAACGACTTAATGCACGTCAAGCTCGTTGGGCGTTGTTTTTCACTCGTTTCGAGTTCGTGATTTCTTATCGCCCAGGTAATAAGAACACCAAGCCTGATGCCTTATCTCGTCTCTTTAGTTCTTCTGTGGCTTCTACCGATCCCGAGGGGATACTTCCTGATGGGCGTGTTGTCGGGTTGACTGTCTGGGGAATTGAGAGACAGGTTAAGCAAGCACTCACTCACACTGCGTCGCCGCGCTTGTCCTAGTAACCTTCTTTTCGTTCCTGTTTCTACTCGTCTGGCTGTTCTTCAGTGGGCTCACTCTGCCAAGTTAGCTGGCCACCCCGGCGTTCGGGGTACTCTTGCATCTATTCGCCACTGGTTTTGGTGGCCTACTCAGGAGCGTGACACGCGCCGTTTCGTGGCTGCTTGTTCGGACTGCGCGCAGACTAAGTCAGGTAACTCTCCTCCTGCCGGTCGTCTCAGACCGCTTCCCATTCCTTCTCGACCATGGTCTCACATCGCCTTAGACTTCATTACCGGTCTGCCTTCGTCTGCGGGGAAGACTGTGATTCTTACGGTTGTCGATAGGTTCTCTAAGGCGGCACATTTAATTCCCCTCGCTAAGCTTCCTTCCGCTAAGGAGACGGCACAAATCATCATTGAGAATGTGTTCAGAATTCATGGCCTCCCGTTAGACGCCGTTTCAGACAGAGGTCCGCAATTCACGTCACAGTTTCGGAGGGAATTCTGTCGTTTGATTGGTGCTTCCGTCAGTCTCTCTTCCGGTTTTCATCCCCAGTCTAACGGTCAAGCAGAAAGGGCCAATCAGACGATTGGTCGCATATTACGCAGCCTTTCTTTTAGAAACCCTGCGTCTTGGGCAGAACAGCTCCCCTGGGCAGAATACGCTCACAACTCGCTTCCTTCGTCTGCTACCGGGCTATCTCCGTTTCAGAGTAGTCTGGGGTACCAGCCTCCTCTGTTCTCGTCCCAGCTCGCCGAGTCCAGCGTTCCCTCCGCTCAGGCGTTTGTCCAACGTTGTGAGCGCACTTGGAGGAGGGTGAGGTCTGCACTTTGCCGTTACAGGGCGCAGACTGTGAGAGCCGCCAATAAACGTAGGATTAAGAGTCCTAGGTATTGTCGCGGCCAGAGAGTGTGGCTTTCCACTCGTAACCTTCCCCTTACGACAGCTTCTCGCAAGTTGACTCCGCGGTTCATTGGTCCGTTCCGTGTCTCCCAGGTCGTCAATCCTGTCGCTGTGCGACTGCTTCTTCCGCGACATCTTCGTCGCGTCCACCCTGTCTTCCATGTCTCCTGTGTCAAGCCCTTTCTTCGCGCCCCCGTTCGTCTTCCCCCCCCCCCCCGTCCTTGTTGAGGGCGCACTCATTTACAAAGTACGAAGGATCATGGACATGCGTTCTCGGGGACGTGGTCACCAGTACTTAGTGGATTGGGAGGGTTACGGTCCTGAGGAGAGGAGTTGGGTTCCATCTCGGGACGTGCTGGACCGTTCGCTGATTGATGATTTCCTCCGTTGCCGCCAGGGTTCCTCCTCGAGTGCGCCAGGAGGCGCTCGGTGAGTGGGGGGGGTACTGTCATGTTTTGTCATATATTGTCTTGTCCTTGTGCTTTCCCTTCTGTTTGTTTCCCCCTGCTGGTCTTATTAGGTTCGTTCCCTTTTTCTATCCCTCTCTCTCCACTTCCCTCTCTCTCTTCTCTCTATCGTTCCGTTCCTGCTCCCAGCTGTTCCTCATTCTCCTAACTCACTCATTTACTCTTTTCACACCTGTCCCCTATTTTGCCCTCTGATTAGAGTCCCTATTTTTCCCCTTGTTTTCCGCTTCTGTCCTTGTCGGATCCTTGTATGATGTTCGCAGTTCTGTGTCCTTGTCTCGCCCTGTCGTGTTTTGTCTCCTTCAGATGCTGCGTGTGAGCAGGTGTCTTAGTCTGCTACGGTCGGTGCCTTCCCGAAGCAACCTGCAGTCTATGGTCGAGTCTCCAGTCTGTCCTCGTTACTACGAGTGGATTTCAGTTTTTCCTGTTTTGTTTTCTTCTTGATTTTTCTTGGATTATTACTTTTGTCATTTACTGGAATAAAGACTCTGTTTTCGTTAAGTCGCTTTTGGGTCCTCATTCACCAGCATAACACTGCAACTCTCGACACATGTTAGTAGACCGAGGGTATGGTGTACATATTAGGACATCGGAGGCATGCGGCATCTCTCACTGTCAGTTGGTAGAGCATGAGACTCAGGGTCGTAGGTACAAGCTTTTCGCCACACCCGCAATAACATCTGCTAAACACGTATATGTGACCAATACATTTGATTTGATCAGTTTTCAAACTTGGCTGATGTCAGACACTGTCCTAATATGGACACCGTACGGCTCCTCTTGCTGTCCTGTTCTCTGTCATCCACTTGTGTACAAGAGTATGTGATGTCGTCCATCACTCTGCCTCTTTTCATTAAAGAACATAAACTGCTCTATTCTCACAGGAACAGGGGTCAGGTCTGCCTGCCTGCCTGCCTGCCTGCCTGCCTGCCTGCCTGCCTGCCTGCCTGCCTGCTGTCTGTCTGTCTGTCTGTCTGTCTGTCTGTCTGTCTGTCTGTCTGTCTGTCTGTCTGTCTGTCTGTCTGTCTGTCTGTCTGTCTGTCTCTCTCTCTCTCTCACAAATCATTTTTGTTAGAACCAGTTTCTGAGGAAGGTCTCTCATCCATGGCTGAAGCACGTGATCCTGCGTGGTGCTAGATCATGTGAAGAGAACAAAT